>NW_027275447.1:0-58650 GCF_030028105.1 Mobula birostris
GAGGGGTTTACATAGATAGGGAGGGTGTACAGGCTGGAGGGGTTTACAGATATAGGGAAGGTATGCAGGCTGGAGGGGTTTACAGAGATAGTGAGGGTATAAAGGATGCAGGGGTTTACAGAGATAGTGAGGGTGTACTGGCTGGAGGGGTTAACAGAGATTGGGAGAGTGTGCAGGCTGGAGGGGTTTACAGAGATTGGGATGGGTGTACAGGCTGGATGGGTTTACACAGATAGGGAAGGTGTACAGCCTGGAGGGGTTTACAGAGATAGGCAGGGTGTACAGGCTGGAGGGGTTTACAGAGATAGGGAGGGTGTTCAGGCTGGAGGGGTTTACATAGATAGGGAGGGAGTACAATGTGGAGGGGTTTAAAGAGATAGGGTGGGTGTACAGGCTGGAGGAGTTTACAGAGATAGGGAAGGTATACAGGCTGGAGGGGATTACAGAGATAGTGAGGGTGCACAGGCTGGAAGGGTTTACAGAGACAGGGAGGGTGTACAAGCTGGAGGGGTTTACACGGATAGGGAGGTGTCTACTGGCTGGAGGGGTTAACAGAGATAGGGAGGGTTTACAGGCTGGAGGGGTTTACAGAGATAGGGAGGGGTGCACAGGCTGGAGGGGTATACAGAGATAGGGAGGGTGTACTGGCTGGAGGGGTGAACAGAGATAGGGAGAGTGTGCAGGCTGGAGGGGTTTACAGAGATAGGGAGGGTGTTCAGGCTGGAGGGGTTTACATAGATAGGGAGGGAGTACAATGTGGAGGGGTTTAAAGAGATAGGGTGGGTGTACAGGCTGGAGGAGTTTACAGAGATAGGGAAGGTATACAGGCTGGAGGGGATTACAGAGATAGTGAGGGTGCACAGGCTGGAGGGGTTTACTGGGATAGGGAGGGTGTACTGGCTGTATGGGGTTATAGAGATAGGGAGAGGTGTACAGGCTGGAGGGGTTTACTGAGATAGGGAGGGTGTACAGGCTGCTGCGGGTTACAGAGATAGGTAGGGTTTACAGGCTGGAGGGGTTTACAGTGATAAGGTGGGTGTACAGGCTGGAGGGGTTTACAGATATAGGGAGGGTGTACCGGCTGGAGGGGTTTACAGAGATAGGGAGGGTTTACAGGCTGGAGGGGTTTACAGAGATAGGGAGGGTGTTCAGGCTGGAGGGGTTTACAGACATAGGGATGGTGTACAGGCTGGTGGGGGTTACAGAGATAGGAAGGGTTTACAGGCTAGAGGGGTTTACAGAGATAGGGTGGGTTTGCAGGCTGGAGGGGTTTACAGAGATAGGTCGGGTATACAAGGTGGAGGGGTTTACATAGATAGGGAGGGTGTACAGGCTGGAGGGGTTTACAGAGATGGGGAAGGTATGCAGGCTGGAGGGGTTTACAGAGATAGTGAGGGTGTAAAGGATGCAGGGGTTTACAGAGATAGTGAGGGTGCACAGGCTGGAGGGGTTTACTGGGATAGGGAGGGGTGTACTGGCTGGAGGGGTTTACAGTGATAGGGAGGGTGTACAGGCTGGTGGGGGTTACAGAGATAGGGAGAGTGTACAGGCTGGAGGGGTTTACAGGAATAGGGAGGGGTGTACTGGCTGGAGGGGTGTACAGAGGTAGGGAGGGTGTACAGGCTGGAGGAGTTTGGAGAGATAGGGAGGGTATAAAGGCTGGAGGAGTTACAGAGATACGGAGTGTGTACAGGCTGGAGGGGTTTACAGAGATAGTGAGGTTGCACAGGCTGGAGTGGTTTACAGAGATAGGGAGTGGTATACAGGCTGGAGGGGTTTACAGAGATAGGGAGGGTGTTCAGGCTGGAGGGGTTTACATAGATAGGGAGGGAGTACAATGTGGAGGGGTTTAAAGAGATAGGGTGGGTGTACAGGCTGGAGGAGTTTACAGAGATAGGGAAGGTATACAGGCTGGAGGGGATTACAGAGATAGTGAGGGTGCACAGGCTGGAAGGGTTTACAGAGACAGGGAGGGTGTACAAGCTGGAGGGGTTTACACGGATAGGGAGGTGTGTACTGGCTGGAGGGGTTAACAGAGATAGGGAGGGTTTACAGGCTGGAGGGGTTTACAGAGATAGGGAGGGGTGCACAGGCTGGAGGGGTATACAGAGATAGGGAGGGGTGTACTGGCTGGAGGGGTTTACACAGATAGGGAGGGTGTACAGGCTGTATGGGGTTACAGAGATAGGGAGGGTGTACAGGCTGCTGGGGGTTACAGAGATAGGGAGAGGTGTACAGGCTGGAGCAGTTTAATGAGATAGGGAGGGTGTACAGGCTGCTGCGGGTTACAGAGATAGGTAGGGTTTACAGGCTGGTGGGGTTTACAGTGATAAGGTGGGTGTACAGGCTGGAGGGGTTTACAGATATAGGGAGGGTGTACCGGCTGGAGGGGTTTACAGAGATAGGGAGGGTTTACAGGCTGGAGGGGTTTACAGAGATAGGGAGGGTGTTCAGGCTGGAGGGGTTTACAGACATAGGGATGGTGTACAGGCTGGTGGGGGTTACAGAGATAGGAAGGGTTTACAGGCTAGAGGGGTTTACAGAGATAGGGTGGGTTTGCAGGCTGGAGGGGTTTACAGAGATAGGTCGGATATACAAGGTGGAGGGGTTTACATAGATAGGGAGGGTGTACAGGCTGGAGGGGTTTACAGATATAGGGAAGGTATGCAGGCTGGAGGGGTTTACAGAGATAGTGAGGGTATAAAGGATGCAGGGGTTTACAGAGATAGTGAGGGTGTACTGGCTGGAGGGGTTAACAGAGATTGGGAGAGTGTGCAGGCTGGAGGGGTTTACAGAGATGGGGAAGGTATGCAGGCTGGAGGGGTTTACAGAGATAGTGAGGGTGTAAAGGATGCAGGGGTTTACAGAGATAGTGAGGGTGCACAGGCTGGAGGGGTTTACTGGGATAGGGAGGGGTGTACTGGCTGGAGGGGTTTACAGTGATAGGGAGGGTGCGAAGGCTGGAGGGGTTACAGAGATAGGGAGGGTGTACCGTCTGGTGGGGGTTACAGAGATAGGGAGGGTGTACAGGCTGGAGGGGTTTACACAGATAGGGAGGGTGTACAGGCTGGAGGGGTTTACTGAGATAGGGAGTGTGTACAGGCTGCTGCGGGTTACAGAGATAGGTAGGGTTTACAGGCTGGAGGGGTTTACAGAGATAAGGTGGGTGTACAGGCTGGAGGGGTTTACAAATATAGGAAGGGTGTACCGGCTGGAGGGGTTTACAGAGATAGGGAGGGTTTACAGGCTGGAGGGGTTTACAGAGATAGGGAGGGTGTACTGGCCGGAGGTGTTTACAGAGATAGGGAGTGGTGTACAGACTGGAGTGGTTTACAGAGTTAGGGAGGGTGTACAGGCTGGAGGGGTTTACAGAGATAGGGAGGTTGTACAGGCTCGAGGGGTTTACAGAGATAAGGAGACTGTACAGGCTGGAGGGGTTTACAAGAGATAGGGAGGGTGCACAGGCTGGAGGGATTTCCAGGGATAGGGAGGGGTGTACAGGCTGGTGGGGGTTACAGAGATAGGAAGGGTTTACAGGCTAGAGGGGTTTACAGAGATAGGGTGGGTTTGCAGGCTGGAGGGGTTTACAGAGATAGGTCGGATATACAAGGTGGAGGGGTTTACATAGATAGGGAGGGTGTACAGGCTGGAGGGGTTTACAGATATAGGGAAGGTATGCAGGCTGGAGGGGTTTACAGAGATAGTGAGGGTATAAAGGATGCAGGGGTTTACAGAGATAGTGAGGGTGTACTGGCTGGAGGGGTTAACAGAGATTGGGAGAGTGTGCAGGCTGGAGGGGTTTACAGAGATTGGGATGGGTGTACAGGCTGGATGGGTTTACACAGATAGGGAAGGTGTACAGCCTGGAGGGGTTTACAGAGATAGGCAGGGTGTACAGGCTGGAGGGGTTTACAGAGATAGGGAGGGTGTTCAGGCTGGAGGGGTTTACATAGATAGGGAGGGAGTACAATGTGGAGGGGTTTAAAGAGATAGGGTGGGTGTACAGGCTGGAGGAGTTTACAGAGATAGGGAAGGTATACAGGCTGGAGGGGATTACAGAGATAGTGAGGGTGCACAGGCTGGAAGGGTTTACAGAGACAGGGAGGGTGTACAAGCTGGAGGGGTTTACACGGATAGGGAGGTGTCTACTGGCTGGAGGGGTTAACAGAGATAGGGAGGGTTTACAGGCTGGAGGGGTTTACAGAGATAGGGAGGGGTGCACAGGCTGGAGGGGTATACAGAGATAGGGAGGGTGTACTGGCTGGAGGGGTGAACAGAGATAGGGAGAGTGTGCAGGCTGGAGGGGTTTACAGAGATAGGGAGGGTGTTCAGGCTGGAGGGGTTTACATAGATAGGGAGGGAGTACAATGTGGAGGGGTTTAAAGAGATAGGGTGGGTGTACAGGCTGGAGGAGTTTACAGAGATAGGGAAGGTATACAGGCTGGAGGGGATTACAGAGATAGTGAGGGTGCACAGGCTGGAGGGGTTTACTGGGATAGGGAGGGTGTACTGGCTGTATGGGGTTATAGAGATAGGGAGAGGTGTACAGGCTGGAGGGGTTTACTGAGATAGGGAGGGTGTACAGGCTGCTGCGGGTTACAGAGATAGGTAGGGTTTACAGGCTGGAGGGGTTTACAGTGATAAGGTGGGTGTACAGGCTGGAGGGGTTTACAGATATAGGGAGGGTGTACCGGCTGGAGGGGTTTACAGAGATAGGGAGGGTTTACAGGCTGGAGGGGTTTACAGAGATAGGGAGGGTGTTCAGGCTGGAGGGGTTTACAGACATAGGGATGGTGTACAGGCTGGTGGGGGTTACAGAGATAGGAAGGGTTTACAGGCTAGAGGGGTTTACAGAGATAGGGTGGGTTTGCAGGCTGGAGGGGTTTACAGAGATAGGTCGGGTATACAAGGTGGAGGGGTTTACATAGATAGGGAGGGTGTACAGGCTGGAGGGGTTTACAGAGATGGGGAAGGTATGCAGGCTGGAGGGGTTTACAGAGATAGTGAGGGTGTAAAGGATGCAGGGGTTTACAGAGATAGTGAGGGTGCACAGGCTGGAGGGGTTTACTGGGATAGGGAGGGGTGTACTGGCTGGAGGGGTTTACAGTGATAGGGAGGGTGTACAGGCTGGTGGGGGTTACAGAGATAGGGAGAGTGTACAGGCTGGAGGGGTTTACAGGAATAGGGAGGGGTGTACTGGCTGGAGGGGTGTACAGAGGTAGGGAGGGTGTACAGGCTGGAGGAGTTTGGAGAGATAGGGAGGGTATAAAGGCTGGAGGAGTTACAGAGATACGGAGTGTGTACAGGCTGGAGGGGTTTACAGAGATAGTGAGGTTGCACAGGCTGGAGTGGTTTACAGAGATAGGGAGTGGTATACAGGCTGGAGGGGTTTACAGAGATAGGGAGGGTGTTCAGGCTGGAGGGGTTTACATAGATAGGGAGGGAGTACAATGTGGAGGGGTTTAAAGAGATAGGGTGGGTGTACAGGCTGGAGGAGTTTACAGAGATAGGGAAGGTATACAGGCTGGAGGGGATTACAGAGATAGTGAGGGTGCACAGGCTGGAAGGGTTTACAGAGACAGGGAGGGTGTACAAGCTGGAGGGGTTTACACGGATAGGGAGGTGTGTACTGGCTGGAGGGGTTAACAGAGATAGGGAGGGTTTACAGGCTGGAGGGGTTTACAGAGATAGGGAGGGGTGCACAGGCTGGAGGGGTATACAGAGATAGGGAGGGGTGTACTGGCTGGAGGGGTTTACACAGATAGGGAGGGTGTACAGGCTGTATGGGGTTACAGAGATAGGGAGGGTGTACAGGCTGCTGGGGGTTACAGAGATAGGGAGAGGTGTACAGGCTGGAGCAGTTTAATGAGATAGGGAGGGTGTACAGGCTGCTGCGGGTTACAGAGATAGGTAGGGTTTACAGGCTGGTGGGGTTTACAGTGATAAGGTGGGTGTACAGGCTGGAGGGGTTTACAGATATAGGGAGGGTGTACCGGCTGGAGGGGTTTACAGAGATAGGGAGGGTTTACAGGCTGGAGGGGTTTACAGAGATAGGGAGGGTGTTCAGGCTGGAGGGGTTTACAGACATAGGGATGGTGTACAGGCTGGTGGGGGTTACAGAGATAGGAAGGGTTTACAGGCTAGAGGGGTTTACAGAGATAGGGTGGGTTTGCAGGCTGGAGGGGTTTACAGAGATAGGTCGGGTATACAAGGTGGAGGGGTTTACATAGATAGGGAGGGTGTACAGGCTGGAGGGGTTTACAGAGATGGGGAAGGTATGCAGGCTGGAGGGGTTTACAGAGATAGTGAGGGTGTAAAGGATGCAGGGGTTTACAGAGATAGTGAGGGTGCACAGGCTGGAGGGGTTTACTGGGATAGGGAGGGGTGTACTGGCTGGAGGGGTTTACAGTGATAGGGAGGGTGCGAAGGCTGGAGGGGTTACAGAGATAGGGAGGGTGTACCGTCTGGTGGGGGTTACAGAGATAGGGAGGGTGTACAGGCTGGAGGGGTTTACACAGATAGGGAGGGTGTACAGGCTGGAGGGGTTTACTGAGATAGGGAGGGTGTACAGGCTGCTGCGGGTTACAGAGATAGGTAGGGTTTACAGGCTGGAGGGGTTTACAGAGATAAGGTGGGTGTACAGGCTGGAGGGGTTTACAAATATAGGAAGGGTGTACCGGCTGGAGGGGTTTACAGAGATAGGGAGGGTTTACAGGCTGGAGGGGTTTACAGAGATAGGGAGGGTGTACTGGCCGGAGGTGTTTACAGAGATAGGGAGTGGTGTACAGACTGGAGTGGTTTACAGAGTTAGGGAGGGTGTACAGGCTGGAGGGGTTTACAAGAGATAGGGAGGGTGCACAGGCTGGAGGGATTTCCAGGGATAGGGAGGGGTGTACAGGCTGCAGGGCTTTACAGAGATAGGGAGGGTGCGCAGGCTGGAGGTGTTACAGAAATAGGGAGGGTGTAGAGGCTGGAGGGGTTTACAAAGATAGGAAGAGGTCCACAGGCTAGAGTGGTTTACAGAGATAGGGAGGGTGTACAGGCTAGAGGGGTTTACAGAGATAGGGTGGGTTTGCAGGCTGGAGGGGTTTACAGAGATAGGTCGGGTATACAAGGTGGAGGTGTTTACATAGATAGGGAGGGTGTACAGGCTGGAGGGGTTTACAGAGATAGGGAAGGTATGCAGTCTGGAGGGGTTTACAGAGATAGTGAGGGTGTAAAGGATGCAGGGGTTTACACAGATAGTGAGGGTGCACAGGCGGGAGTGGTTTACAGGGATAGGTAGGGTGCACAGGCTGGAGGGATTTACAGAGATAGGGAGGGTGTACAAGCTGAAGGGGTTTACAGAGATAAGGAGGGTGTGCAAGCTGGAGGGTTTTTCACAAATAGGGAGGTGCGTGCAGGCTGTATGGGGTTACAGAGATAGCGAGGGTGTACAGGCTGGTGGGGGTTACAGAGATAGGGAGGGTGTACAGGCTGGAGGAGTTTACAAAGATAGGGAGGGGTCCACAGGCTGGAAGTGTTTACAGAGATAGGAAGGGGTGCATAGGCTGGAGGATTTTACAGAGATAGGGAGGCTTTACAGGCTCGAGGGGTTTACACAGATAAGGAGGCTGTACAGGCTGGAGGGGTTAACAGACATAGGGAGGGTGCACAGGCTGGAGGGATTTACAGGGATAGGGAGGTGTGTACTGGCTGGAGGGGTTTACAGAGATAGGGAGGGTGCGCAGGCTGGAAGTGTTACAGAAATAGGGAGGGTGTAGAGGCTGGATGGGTTTAAAAAGATAGGGAGGGGTCCACAGGTTGGAGTGGTTTACAGAGATAGGGAGGGTGTGCAGGTTGGAGGGGTTTACAAAGATAGGGAGGGTGTACAGGCTGGAGGGGTTTACAGAGATAGGGTGGGTTTGCAGGCTGGAGGGGTTTACAGAGATAGGTCGGGTATACAAGGTGGAGGTGTTTACATAGATAGGGAGGGTGTACAGGCTGGAGGGGTTTACAGAGATAGGGAAGGTATGCAGTCTGGAGGGGTTTACAGAGATAGTGAGGGTGTAAAGGATGCAGGGGTTTACACAGATAGTGAGGGTGCACAGGCGGGAGTGGTTTACAGGGATAGGTAGGGTGCACAGGCTGGAGGGATTTACAGGGATAGGGAGGGTGTGCAGGCTGGAGGTGTTACAGAAATAGGGAGGGTGCAGAGGCTGGATGGGTTTACAAAGATAGGGAGGGTGTACAGGCTGGAGGGGTTTACAGAGATTGGGAGGGTGTACAGGCTGGTGGGGGTTACAGAGATAGGAAGGGTTTACAGGCTGGAGGGGTTTACAGAGATAGGGTGGGTTTGCAGGCTGGAGGGGTTTACAGAGATAGGTCGGGTGTACAAGGTGGAGGGGTTTACATAGATAGAGAGGGTGTGCAGGCTGGAGGGGTTTACAGAGATAAGGAAGGTATGCAGGCTGGAGGGATTTACAGAGAAAGTGAGGGTGCACAGGCTGGAGGGGTTTACAGAGATAGGCAGGCATAACAGGCTGGAGTGGTTTACAGAGATAGGGAGTGGTATGCAGGCTGGAGGCGTTTACAGAGACAGGGAGGGTTTACAGGCTGGTGGGCACTACAGAGATAGGGAGGGTATACAGGCTGGAGGGTTTACAGAGATAGGGGGGATGTACTGGCTGGAGGGGTTTACAGAGATAGGGAGGGTGTACAGGCTGGATGGTTTACAGAGATAGGGAGGGTGTACAGGCTGGTGCGGGTTGCAGAGATAGGGAGGGTTTACAGGCTGGAGGGGTTTACAGAGATAGGGTGGGTGTACAGGCTGGAGGGGTTTACAAATATAGGGAGGGTGTACCGGCTGGAGGGGTTTACAGAGACAGGGAGGGTTTGCAGGCTGGAGGGGTTTACAGAGACAGGGAGGGTTTGCAGGCTGGAGGGGTTTACAGAGATAGGGAAGGTATGCAGTCTGGAGGGGTTTACAGAGATAGTGAGGGTGTAAAGGATGCAGGGGTTTACACAGATAGTGAGGGTGCACAGGCTGGAGGGGTTTACAGGGATAGGTAGGGTGCACAGGCTGGAGGGATTTACAGGGATAGGGAGGGTGCGCAGGCTGGAGGTGTTACAGAAATAGGGAGGGTGTAGAGGCTGGATGGCTTTAAAAAGATAGGGAGGGGTCCACAGGCTGGAGTGGTTTACAGAGATAGGGAGGGTGTACAGGTTGGAGGGGTTTACAAAGATAGGGAGGGTGTACAGGCTGGAGGGGTTTACAGAGATAGGGAGGGTGTACAGGCTGGTGGGGGTTACAGAGATAGGAAGGGTTTACAGGCTGGAGGGGTTTACAGAGATAGGGTGGGTTTGCAGGCTGGAGGGGTTTACAGAGATAGGTCGGGTGTACAAGGTGGAGGGGCTTACGTAGATAGGGAGGGTGTACAGGCTGGAGGGGTTTACAGAGATAAGGAAGGTATGCAGGCTGGAGGGATTTACAGAGATAGTGAGGGTGCACAGGCTGGAGGGGTTTACAGAGATAGGGAGGCATAACAGGCTGGAGTGGTTTACAGAGATAGGGAGGGTATACAGGCTGGAGGGTTTACAGAGATAGGGAGGATGTAACGGCTGGAGGGGTTTACAGAGGTACTGAGGGTGCACAGGCTGGAGGGGTTTACAGGGATAGGTAGGGTGCACAGGCTGGAGGGATTTACAGGGATAGGGAGGGTGCGCAGGCTGGAGGTGTTACAGAAATAGGGAGGGTGTAGAGGCTGGATGGCTTTAAAAAGATAGGGAGGGGTCCACAGGCTGGAGTGGTTTACAGAGATAGGGAGGGTGTACAGGTTGGAGGGGTTTACAAAGATAGGGAGGGTGTACAGGCTGGAGGGGTTTACAGAGATAGGGAGGGTGTACAGGCTGGTGGGGGTTACAGAGATAGGAAGGGTTTACAGGCTGGAGGGGTTTACAGAGATAGGGTGGGTTTGCAGGCTGGAGGGGTTTACAGAGATAGGGAGGGTGTACAGGCTGGATGGATTACAGAGATAGGGAGGGTGTACAGGCTGGTGCGGGTTACAGAGATAGGGAGGGTTTACAGGCTGGAGGGGTTTACAGAGATAGGGTGGGTGTACAGGCTGGAGGGGTTTACAAATATAGGGAGGGTGTACCGGCTGGAGGGGTTTACAGAGACAGGGAGGGTTTGCAGGCTGGAGGGATTTACAGAGATCGGGAGGGTGTACAAGGTGGAGGGGTTTACAGGGATACGGAGGGTGTACAGGCTGGAGAGGTTTACAGAGATAGGGAAGGTGTACAGTCTGGAGGGGTTTACTGAGATAGGGAGGGTGTAACGGCTGGAGGGGTTTACAGAGGTACTGAGGGTGCACAGGCTGGAGGGTTTACAGAGATAGGGAGTGTGTACAGTCTGGAGGGGTTTACAAAGATAGGGAGGGTAAACAGGCTCGAGGGGTATACAGAGATAGAGACGGCGGCACAGGCTGGAGGGATTTACAGAGATAGGGAGGGTGTACAAGCTGAAGGGGTTTACAGAGATAAGGAGGGTGTGCAAGCTGGAGGGTTTTTCACAAATAGGGAGGTGCGTGCAGGCTGTATGGGGTTACAGAGATAGCGAGGGTGTACAGGCTGGTGGGGGTTACAGAGATAGGGAGGGTGTACAGGCTGGAGGAGTTTACAAAGATAGGGAGGGGTCCACAGGCTGGAAGTGTTTACAGAGATAGGAAGGGGTGCATAGGCTGGAGGATTTTACAGAGATAGGGAGGCTTTACAGGCTCGAGGGGTTTACACAGATAAGGAGGCTGTACAGGCTGGAGGGGTTAACAGACATAGGGAGGGTGCACAGGCTGGAGGGATTTACAGGGATAGGGAGGTGTGTACTGGCTGGAGGGGTTTACAGAGATAGGGAGGGTGCGCAGGCTGGAAGTGTTACAGAAATAGGGAGGGTGTAGAGGCTGGATGGGTTTAAAAAGATAGGGAGGGGTCCACAGGTTGGAGTGGTTTACAGAGATAGGGAGGGTGTGCAGGTTGGAGGGGTTTACAAAGATAGGGAGGGTGTACAGGCTGGAGGGGTTTACAGAGATAGGGTGGGTTTGCAGGCTGGAGGGGTTTACAGAGATAGGTCGGGTATACAAGGTGGAGGTGTTTACATAGATAGGGAGGGTGTACAGGCTGGAGGGGTTTACAGAGATAGGGAAGGTATGCAGTCTGGAGGGGTTTACAGAGATAGTGAGGGTGTAAAGGATGCAGGGGTTTACACAGATAGTGAGGGTGCACAGGCGGGAGTGGTTTACAGGGATAGGTAGGGTGCACAGGCTGGAGGGATTTACAGGGATAGGGAGGGTGTGCAGGCTGGAGGTGTTACAGAAATAGGGAGGGTGCAGAGGCTGGATGGGTTTACAAAGATAGGGAGGGTGTACAGGCTGGAGGGGTTTACAGAGATTGGGAGGGTGTACAGGCTGGTGGGGGTTACAGAGATAGGAAGGGTTTACAGGCTGGAGGGGTTTACAGAGATAGGGTGGGTTTGCAGGCTGGAGGGGTTTACAGAGATAGGTCGGGTGTACAAGGTGGAGGGGTTTACATAGATAGGGAGGGTGTGCAGGCTGGAGGGGTTTACAGAGATAAGGAAGGTATGCAGGCTGGAGGGATTTACAGAGAAAGTGAGGGTGCACAGGCTGGAGGGGTTTACAGAGATAGGCAGGCATAACAGGCTGGAGTGGTTTACAGAGATAGGGAGTGGTATGCAGGCTGGAGGCGTTTACAGAGACAGGGAGGGTTTACAGGCTGGTGGGCACTACAGAGATAGGGAGGGTATACAGGCTGGAGGGTTTACAGAGATAGGGAGGATGTACTGGCTGGAGGGGTTTACAGAGATAGGGAGGGTGTACAGGCTGGATGGTTTACAGAGATAGGGAGGGTGTACAGGCTGGTGCGGGTTGCAGAGATAGGGAGGGTTTACAGGCTGGAGGGGTTTACAGAGATAGGGTGGGTTTGCAGGCTGCAGGGGTTTACAGAGATAGGTCGGGTGTACAAGGTGGAGGGGCTTACGTAGATAGGGAGGGTGTACAGGCTGGAGGGGTTTACAGAGATAAGGAAGGTATGCAGGCTGGAGGGATTTACAGAGATAGTGAGGGTGCACAGGCTGGAGGGGTTTACAGAGATAGGGAGGATGTAACGGCTGGAGGGGTTTACAGAGGTACTGAGGGTGCACAGGCTGGAGGGGTTTACAGGGATAGGTAGGGTGCACAGGCTGGAGGGATTTACAGGGATAGGGAGGGTGCGCAGGCTGGAGGTGTTACAGAAATAGGGAGGGTGTAGAGGCTGGATGGCTTTAAAAAGATAGGGAGGGGTCCACAGGCTGGAGTGGTTTACAGAGATAGGGAGGGTGTACAGGTTGGAGGGGTTTACAAAGATAGGGAGGGTGTACAGGCTGGAGGGGTTTACAGAGATAGGGAGGGTGTACAGGCTGGTGGGGGTTACAGAGATAGGAAGGGTTTACAGGCTGGAGGGGTTTACAGAGATAGGGTGGGTTTGCAGGCTGGAGGGGTTTACAGAGATAGGGAGGGTGTACAGGCTGGATGGATTACAGAGATAGGGAGGGTGTACAGGCTGGTGCGGGTTACAGAGATAGGGAGGGTTTACAGGCTGGAGGGGTTTACAGAGATAGGGTGGGTGTACAGGCTGGAGGGGTTTACAAATATAGGGAGGGTGTACCGGCTGGAGGGGTTTACAGAGACAGGGAGGGTTTGCAGGCTGGAGGGATTTACAGAGATCGGGAGGGTGTACAAGGTGGAGGGGTTTACAGGGATACGGAGGGTGTACAGGCTGGAGAGGTTTACAGAGATAGGGAAGGTGTACAGTCTGGAGGGGTTTACTGAGATAGGGAGGGTGTAACGACTGGAGGGGTTTACAGAGGTACTGAGGGTGCACAGGCTGGAGGGTTTACAGAGATAGGGAGTGTGTACAGTCTGGAGGGGTTTACAGAGATAGGGAGGGTAAACAGGCTCGAGGGGTATACAGAGATAGAGACGGCGGCACAGGCTGGAGGGATTTACAGAGATAGGGAGGGTGTACAAGCTGAAGGGGTTTACAGAGATAAGGAGGGTGTGCAAGCTGGAGGGTTTTTCACAAATAGGGAGGTGCGTGCAGGCTGTATGGGGTTACAGAGATAGCGAGGGTGTACAGGCTGGTGGGGGTTACAGAGATAGGGAGGGTGTACAGGCTGGAGGAGTTTACAAAGATAGGGAGGGGTCCACAGGCTGGAAGTGTTTACAGAGATAGGAAGGGGTGCATAGGCTGGAGGATTTTACAGAGATAGGGAGGCTTTACAGGCTCGAGGGGTTTACACAGATAAGGAGGCTGTACAGGCTGGAGGGGTTAACAGACATAGGGAGGGTGCACAGGCTGGAGGGATTTACAGGGATAGGGAGGTGTGTACTGGCTGGAGGGGTTTACAGAGATAGGGAGGGTGCGCAGGCTGGAAGTGTTACAGAAATAGGGAGGGTGTAGAGGCTGGATGGGTTTAAAAAGATAGGGAGGGGTCCACAGGTTGGAGTGGTTTACAGAGATAGGGAGGGTGTGCAGGTTGGAGGGGTTTACAAAGATAGGGAGGGTGTACAGGCTGGAGGGGTTTACAGAGATAGGGTGGGTTTGCAGGCTGGAGGGGTTTACAGAGATAGGTCGGGTATACAAGGTGGAGGTGTTTACATAGATAGGGAGGGTGTACAGGCTGGAGGGGTTTACAGAGATAGGGAAGGTATGCAGTCTGGAGGGGTTTACAGAGATAGTGAGGGTGTAAAGGATGCAGGGGTTTACACAGATAGTGAGGGTGCACAGGCGGGAGTGGTTTACAGGGATAGGTAGGGTGCACAGGCTGGAGGGATTTACAGGGATAGGGAGGGTGTGCAGGCTGGAGGTGTTACAGAAATAGGGAGGGTGCAGAGGCTGGATGGGTTTACAAAGATAGGGAGGGTGTACAGGCTGGAGGGGTTTACAGAGATTGGGAGGGTGTACAGGCTGGTGGGGGTTACAGAGATAGGAAGGGTTTACAGGCTGGAGGGGTTTACAGAGATAGGGTGGGTTTGCAGGCTGGAGGGGTTTACAGAGATAGGTCGGGTGTACAAGGTGGAGGGGTTTACATAGATAGGGAGGGTGTGCAGGCTGGAGGGGTTTACAGAGATAAGGAAGGTATGCAGGCTGGAGGGATTTACAGAGAAAGTGAGGGTGCACAGGCTGGAGGGGTTTACAGAGATAGGCAGGCATAACAGGCTGGAGTGGTTTACAGAGATAGGGAGTGGTATGCAGGCTGGAGGCGTTTACAGAGACAGGGAGGGTTTACAGGCTGGTGGGCACTACAGAGATAGGGAGGGTATACAGGCTGGAGGGTTTACAGAGATAGGGAGGATGTACTGGCTGGAGGGGTTTACAGAGATAGGGAGGGTGTACAGGCTGGATGGTTTACAGAGATAGGGAGGGTGTACAGGCTGGTGCGGGTTGCAGAGATAGGGAGGGTTTACAGGCTGGAGGGGTTTACAGAGATAGGGTGGGTGTACAGGCTGGAGGGGTTTACAAATATAGGGAGGGTGTACCGGCTGGAGGGGTTTACAGAGACAGGGAGGGTTTGCAGGCTGGAGGGGTTTACAGAGACAGGGAGGGTTTGCAGGCTGGAGGGGTTTACAGAGATAGGGAAGGTATGCAGTCTGGAGGGGTTTACAGAGATAGTGAGGGTGTAAAGGATGCAGGGGTTTACACAGATAGTGAGGGTGCACAGGCTGGAGGGGTTTACAGGGATAGGTAGGGTGCACAGGCTGGAGGGATTTACAGGGATAGGGAGGGTGCGCAGGCTGGAGGTGTTACAGAAATAGGGAGGGTGTAGAGGCTGGATGGCTTTAAAAAGATAGGGAGGGGTCCACAGGCTGGAGTGGTTTACAGAGATAGGGAGGGTGTACAGGTTGGAGGGGTTTACAAAGATAGGGAGGGTGTACAGGCTGGAGGGGTTAACAGACATAGGGAGGGTGCACAGGCTGGAGGGATTTACAGGGATAGGGAGGTGTGTACTGGCTGGAGGGGTTTACAGAGATAGGGAGGGTGCGCAGGCTGGAAGTGTTACAGAAATAGGGAGGGTGTAGAGGCTGGATGGGTTTAAAAAGATAGGGAGGGGTCCACAGGTTGGAGTGGTTTACAGAGATAGGGAGGGTGTGCAGGTTGGAGGGGTTTACAAAGATAGGGAGGGTGTACAGGCTGGAGGGGTTTACAGAGATAGGGTGGGTTTGCAGGCTGGAGGGGTTTACAGAGATAGGTCGGGTATACAAGGTGGAGGTGTTTACATAGATAGGGAGGGTGTACAGGCTGGAGGGGTTTACAGAGATAGGGAAGGTATGCAGTCTGGAGGGGTTTACAGAGATAGTGAGGGTGTAAAGGATGCAGGGGTTTACACAGATAGTGAGGGTGCACAGGCGGGAGTGGTTTACAGGGATAGGTAGGGTGCACAGGCTGGAGGGATTTACAGGGATAGGGAGGGTGTGCAGGCTGGAGGTGTTACAGAAATAGGGAGGGTGCAGAGGCTGGATGGGTTTACAAAGATAGGGAGGGTGTACAGGCTGGAGGGGTTTACAGAGATTGGGAGGGTGTACAGGCTGGTGGGGGTTACAGAGATAGGAAGGGTTTACAGGCTGGAGGGGTTTACAGAGATAGGGTGGGTTTGCAGGCTGGAGGGGTTTACAGAGATAGGTCGGGTGTACAAGGTGGAGGGGTTTACATAGATAGGGAGGGTGTGCAGGCTGGAGGGGTTTACAGAGATAAGGAAGGTATGCAGGCTGGAGGGATTTACAGAGAAAGTGAGGGTGCACAGGCTGGAGGGGTTTACAGAGATAGGCAGGCATAACAGGCTGGAGTGGTTTACAGAGATAGGGAGTGGTATGCAGGCTGGAGGCGTTTACAGAGACAGGGAGGGTTTACAGGCTGGTGGGCACTACAGAGATAGGGAGGGTATACAGGCTGGAGGGTTTACAGAGATAGGGAGGATGTACTGGCTGGAGGGGTTTACAGAGATAGGGAGGGTGTACAGGCTGGATGGTTTACAGAGATAGGGAGGGTGTACAGGCTGGTGCGGGTTGCAGAGATAGGGAGGGTTTACAGGCTGGAGGGGTTTACAGAGATAGGGTGGGTGTACAGGCTGGAGGGGTTTACAAATATAGGGAGGGTGTACCGGCTGGAGGGGTTTACAGAGACAGGGAGGGTTTGCAGGCTGGAGGGGTTTACAGAGACAGGGAGGGTTTGCAGGCTGGAGGGGTTTACAGAGATAGGGAAGGTATGCAGTCTGGAGGGGTTTACAGAGATAGTGAGGGTGTAAAGGATGCAGGGGTTTACACAGATAGTGAGGGTGCACAGGCTGGAGGGGTTTACAGGGATAGGTAGGGTGCACAGGCTGGAGGGATTTACAGGGATAGGGAGGGTGCGCAGGCTGGAGGTGTTACAGAAATAGGGAGGGTGTAGAGGCTGGATGGCTTTAAAAAGATAGGGAGGGGTCCACAGGCTGGAGTGGTTTACAGAGATAGGGAGGGTGTACAGGTTGGAGGGGTTTACAAAGATAGGGAGGGTGTACAGGCTGGAGGGGTTTACAGAGATAGGGAGGGTGTACAGGCTGGTGGGGGTTACAGAGATAGGAAGGGTTTACAGGCTGGAGGGGTTTACAGAGATAGGGTGGGTTTGCAGGCTGGAGGGGTTTACAGAGATAGGGAGGGTGTACAGGCTGGATGGATTACAGAGATAGGGAGGGTGTACAGGCTGGTGCGGGTTACAGAGATAGGGAGGGTTTACAGGCTGGAGGGGTTTACAGAGATAGGGTGGGTGTACAGGCTGGAGGGGTTTACAAATATAGGGAGGGTGTACCGGCTGGAGGGGTTTACAGAGACAGGGAGGGTTTGCAGGCTGGAGGGATTTACAGAGATCGGGAGGGTGTACAAGGTGGAGGGGTTTACAGGGATACGGAGGGTGTACAGGCTGGAGAGGTTTACAGAGATAGGGAAGGTGTACAGTCTGGAGGGGTTTACTGAGATAGGGAGGGTGTAACGGCTGGAGGGGTTTACAGAGGTACTGAGGGTGCACAGGCTGGAGGGTTTACAGAGATAGGGAGTGTGTACAGTCTGGAGGGGTTTACAGAGATAGGGAGGGTAAACAGGCTCGAGGGGTATACAGAGATAGAGACGGCGGCACAGGCTGGAGGGATTTACAGAGATAGGGAGGGTGTACAAGCTGAAGGGGTTTACAGAGATAAGGAGGGTGTGCAAGCTGGAGGGTTTTTCACAAATAGGGAGGTGCGTGCAGGCTGTATGGGGTTACAGAGATAGCGAGGGTGTACAGGCTGGTGGGGGTTACAGAGATAGGGAGGGTGTACAGGCTGGAGGAGTTTACAAAGATAGGGAGGGGTCCACAGGCTGGAAGTGTTTACAGAGATAGGAAGGGGTGCATAGGCTGGAGGATTTTACAGAGATAGGGAGGCTTTACAGGCTCGAGGGGTTTACACAGATAAGGAGGCTGTACAGGCTGGAGGGGTTAACAGACATAGGGAGGGTGCACAGGCTGGAGGGATTTACAGGGATAGGGAGGTGTGTACTGGCTGGAGGGGTTTACAGAGATAGGGAGGGTGCGCAGGCTGGAAGTGTTACAGAAATAGGGAGGGTGTAGAGGCTGGATGGGTTTAAAAAGATAGGGAGGGGTCCACAGGTTGGAGTGGTTTACAGAGGTAGGGAGGGTGTGCAGGTTGGAGGGGTTTACAAAGATAGGGAGGGTGTACAGGCTGGAGGGGTTTACAGAGATAGGGTGGGTTTGCAGGCTGGAGGGGTTTACAGAGATAGGTCGGGTATACAAGGTGGAGGTGTTTACATAGATAGGGAGGGTGTACAGGCTGGAGGGGTTTACAGAGATAGGGAAGGTATGCAGTCTGGAGGGGTTTACAGAGATAGTGAGGGTGTAAAGGATGCAGGGGTTTACACAGATAGTGAGGGTGCACAGGCGGGAGTGGTTTACAGGGATAGGTAGGGTGCACAGGCTGGAGGGATTTACAGGGATAGGGAGGGTGTGCAGGCTGGAGGTGTTACAGAAATAGGGAGGGTGCAGAGGCTGGATGGGTTTACAAAGATAGGGAGGGTGTACAGGCTGGAGGGGTTTACAGAGATTGGGAGGGTGTACAGGCTGGTGGGGGTTACAGAGATAGGAAGGGTTTACAGGCTGGAGGGGTTTACAGAGATAGGGTGGGTTTGCAGGCTGGAGGGGTTTACAGAGATAGGTCGGGTGTACAAGGTGGAGGGGTTTACATAGATAGGGAGGGTGTGCAGGCTGGAGGGGTTTACAGAGATAAGGAAGGTATGCAGGCTGGAGGGATTTACAGAGAAAGTGAGGGTGCACAGGCTGGAGGGGTTTACAGAGATAGGCAGGCATAACAGGCTGGAGTGGTTTACAGAGATAGGGAGTGGTATGCAGGCTGGAGGCGTTTACAGAGACAGGGAGGGTTTACAGGCTGGTGGGCACTACAGAGATAGGGAGGGTATACAGGCTGGAGGGTTTACAGAGATAGGGAGGATGTACTGGCTGGAGGGGTTTACAGAGATAGGGAGGGTGTACAGGCTGGATGGTTTACAGAGATAGGGAGGGTGTACAGGCTGGTGCGGGTTGCAGAGATAGGGAGGGTTTACAGGCTGGAGGGGTTTACAGAGATAGGGTGGGTGTACAGGCTGGAGGGGTTTACAAATATAGGGAGGGTGTACCGGCTGGAGGGGTTTACAGAGACAGGGAGGGTTTGCAGGCTGGAGGGGTTTACAGAGACAGGGAGGGTTTGCAGGCTGGAGGGGTTTACAGAGATAGGGAAGGTATGCAGTCTGGAGGGGTTTACAGAGATAGTGAGGGTGTAAAGGATGCAGGGGTTTACACAGATAGTGAGGGTGCACAGGCTGGAGGGGTTTACAGGGATAGGTAGGGTGCACAGGCTGGAGGGATTTACAGGGATAGGGAGGGTGCGCAGGCTGGAGGTGTTACAGAAATAGGGAGGGTGTAGAGGCTGGATGGCTTTAAAAAGATAGGGAGGGGTCCACAGGCTGGAGTGGTTTACAGAGATAGGGAGGGTGTACAGGTTGGAGGGGTTTACAAAGATAGGGAGGGTGTACAGGCTGGAGGGGTTTACAGAGATAGGAAGGGTGTACAGGCTGGTGGGGGTTACAGAGATAGGAAGGGTTTACAGGCTGGAGGGGTTTACAGAGATAGGGTGGGTTTGCAGGCTGCAGGGGTTTACAGAGATAGGTCGGGTGTACAAGGTGGAGGGGCTTACGTAGATAGGGAGGGTGTACAGGCTGGAGGGGTTTACAGAGATAAGGAAGGTATGCAGGCTGGAGGGATTTACAGAGATAGTGAGGGTGCACAGGCTGGAGGGGTTTACAGAGATAGGGAGGATGTAACGGCTGGAGGGGTTTACAGAGGTACTGAGGGTGCACAGGCTGGAGGGGTTTACAGGGATAGGTAGGGTGCACAGGCTGGAGGGATTTACAGGGATAGGGAGGGTGCGCAGGCTGGAGGTGTTACAGAAATAGGGAGGGTGTAGAGGCTGGATGGCTTTAAAAAGATAGGGAGGGGTCCACAGGCTGGAGTGGTTTACAGAGATAGGGAGGGTGTACAGGTTGGAGGGGTTTACAAAGATAGGGAGGGTGTACAGGCTGGAGGGGTTTACAGAGATAGGGAGGGTGTACAGGCTGGTGGGGGTTACAGAGATAGGAAGGGTTTACAGGCTGGAGGGGTTTACAGAGATAGGGTGGGTTTGCAGGCTGGAGGGGTTTACAGAGATAGGGAGGGTGTACAGGCTGGATGGATTACAGAGATAGGGAGGGTGTACAGGCTGGTGCGGGTTACAGAGATAGGGAGGGTTTACAGGCTGGAGGGGTTTACAGAGATAGGGTGGGTGTACAGGCTGGAGGGGTTTACAAATATAGGGAGGGTGTACCGGCTGGAGGGGTTTACAGAGACAGGGAGGGTTTGCAGGCTGGAGGGATTTACAGAGATCGGGAGGGTGTACAAGGTGGAGGGGTTTACAGGGATACGGAGGGTGTACAGGCTGGAGAGGTTTACAGAGATAGGGAAGGTGTACAGTCTGGAGGGGTTTACTGAGATAGGGAGGGTGTAACGACTGGAGGGGTTTACAGAGGTACTGAGGGTGCACAGGCTGGAGGGTTTACAGAGATAGGGAGTGTGTACAGTCTGGAGGGGTTTACAGAGATAGGGAGGGTAAACAGGCTCGAGGGGTATACAGAGATAGAGACGGCGGCACAGGCTGGAGGGATTTACAGAGATAGGGAGGGTGTACAAGCTGAAGGGGTTTACAGAGATAAGGAGGGTGTGCAAGCTGGAGGGTTTTTCACAAATAGGGAGGTGCGTGCAGGCTGTATGGGGTTACAGAGATAGCGAGGGTGTACAGGCTGGTGGGGGTTACAGAGATAGGGAGGGTGTACAGGCTGGAGGAGTTTACAAAGATAGGGAGGGGTCCACAGGCTGGAAGTGTTTACAGAGATAGGAAGGGGTGCATAGGCTGGAGGATTTTACAGAGATAGGGAGGCTTTACAGGCTCGAGGGGTTTACACAGATAAGGAGGCTGTACAGGCTGGAGGGGTTAACAGACATAGGGAGGGTGCACAGGCTGGAGGGATTTACAGGGATAGGGAGGTGTGTACTGGCTGGAGGGGTTTACAGAGATAGGGAGGGTGCGCAGGCTGGAAGTGTTACAGAAATAGGGAGGGTGTAGAGGCTGGATGGGTTTAAAAAGATAGGGAGGGGTCCACAGGTTGGAGTGGTTTACAGAGATAGGGAGGGTGTGCAGGTTGGAGGGGTTTACAAAGATAGGGAGGGTGTACAGGCTGGAGGGGTTTACAGAGATAGGGTGGGTTTGCAGGCTGGAGGGGTTTACAGAGATAGGTCGGGTATACAAGGTGGAGGTGTTTACATAGATAGGGAGGGTGTACAGGCTGGAGGGGTTTACAGAGATAGGGAAGGTATGCAGTCTGGAGGGGTTTACAGAGATAGTGAGGGTGTAAAGGATGCAGGGGTTTACACAGATAGTGAGGGTGCACAGGCGGGAGTGGTTTACAGGGATAGGTAGGGTGCACAGGCTGGAGGGATTTACAGGGATAGGGAGGGTGTGCAGGCTGGAGGTGTTACAGAAATAGGGAGGGTGCAGAGGCTGGATGGGTTTACAAAGATAGGGAGGGTGTACAGGCTGGAGGGGTTTACAGAGATTGGGAGGGTGTACAGGCTGGTGGGGGTTACAGAGATAGGAAGGGTTTACAGGCTGGAGGGGTTTACAGAGATAGGGTGGGTTTGCAGGCTGGAGGGGTTTACAGAGATAGGTCGGGTGTACAAGGTGGAGGGGTTTACATAGATAGGGAGGGTGTGCAGGCTGGAGGGGTTTACAGAGATAAGGAAGGTATGCAGGCTGGAGGGATTTACAGAGAAAGTGAGGGTGCACAGGCTGGAGGGGTTTACAGAGATAGGCAGGCATAACAGGCTGGAGTGGTTTACAGAGATAGGGAGTGGTATGCAGGCTGGAGGCGTTTACAGAGACAGGGAGGGTTTACAGGCTGGTGGGCACTACAGAGATAGGGAGGGTATACAGGCTGGAGGGTTTACAGAGATAGGGAGGATGTACTGGCTGGAGGGGTTTACAGAGATAGGGAGGGTGTACAGGCTGGATGGTTTACAGAGATAGGGAGGGTGTACAGGCTGGTGCGGGTTGCAGAGATAGGGAGGGTTTACAGGCTGGAGGGGTTTACAGAGATAGGGTGGGTGTACAGGCTGGAGGGGTTTACAAATATAGGGAGGGTGTACCGGCTGGAGGGGTTTACAGAGACAGGGAGGGTTTGCAGGCTGGAGGGGTTTACAGAGACAGGGAGGGTTTGCAGGCTGGAGGGGTTTACAGAGATAGGGAAGGTATGCAGTCTGGAGGGGTTTACAGAGATAGTGAGGGTGTAAAGGATGCAGGGGTTTACACAGATAGTGAGGGTGCACAGGCTGGAGGGGTTTACAGGGATAGGTAGGGTGCACAGGCTGGAGGGATTTACAGGGATAGGGAGGGTGCGCAGGCTGGAGGTGTTACAGAAATAGGGAGGGTGTAGAGGCTGGATGGCTTTAAAAAGATAGGGAGGGGTCCACAGGCTGGAGTGGTTTACAGAGATAGGGAGGGTGTACAGGTTGGAGGGGTTTACAAAGATAGGGAGGGTGTACAGGCTGGAGGGGTTTACAGAGATAGGGAGGGTGTACAGGCTGGTGGGGGTTACAGAGATAGGAAGGGTTTACAGGCTGGAGGGGTTTACAGAGATAGGGTGGGTTTGCAGGCTGCAGGGGTTTACAGAGATAGGTCGGGTGTACAAGGTGGAGGGGCTTACGTAGATAGGGAGGGTGTACAGGCTGGAGGGGTTTACAGAGATAAGGAAGGTATGCAGGCTGGAGGGATTTACAGAGATAGTGAGGGTGCACAGGCTGGAGGGGTTTACAGAGATAGGGAGGCATAACAGGTTGGAGTGGTTTACAGAGATAGGGAGGGTATACAGGCTGGAGGGTTTACAGAGATAGGGAGGATGTAACGGCTGGAGGGGTTTACAGAGGTACTGAGGGTGCACAGGCTGGAGGGGTTTACAGGGATAGGTAGGGTGCACAGGCTGGAGGGATTTACAGGGATAGGGAGGGTGCGCAGGCTGGAGGTGTTACAGAAATAGGGAGGGTGTAGAGGCTGGATGGCTTTAAAAAGATAGGGAGGGGTCCACAGGCTGGAGTGGTTTACAGAGATAGGGAGGGTGTACAGGTTGGAGGGGTTTACAAAGATAGGGAGGGTGTACAGGCTGGAGGGGTTTACAGAGATAGGGAGGGTGTACAGGCTGGTGGGGGTTACAGAGATAGGAAGGGTTTACAGGCTGGAGGGGTTTACAGAGATAGGGTGGGTTTGCAGGCTGGAGGGGTTTACAGAGATAGGGAGGGTGTACAGGCTGGATGGATTACAGAGATAGGGAGGGTGTACAGGCTGGTGCGGGTTACAGAGATAGGGTGGGTTTGCAGGCTGGAGGGGTTTACAGAGATAGGTCGGGTGTACAAGGTGGAGGGGCTTACGTAGATAGGGAGGGTGTACAGGCTGGAGGGGTTTACAGAGATAAGGAAGGTATGCAGGCTGGAGGGATTTACAGAGATAGTGAGGGTGCACAGGCTGGAGGGGTTTACAGAGATAGGGAGGCATAACAGGTTGGAGTGGTTTACAGAGATAGGGAGGGTATACAGGCTGGAGGGTTTACAGAGATAGGGAGGATGTAACGGCTGGAGGGGTTTACAGAGGTACTGAGGGTGCACAGGCTGGAGGGGTTTACAGGGATAGGTAGGGTGCACAGGCTGGAGGGATTTACAGGGATAGGGAGGGTGCGCAGGCTGGAGGTGTTACAGAAATAGGGAGGGTGTAGAGGCTGGATGGCTTTAAAAAGATAGGGAGGGGTCCACAGGCTGGAGTGGTTTACAGAGATAGGGAGGGTGTACAGGTTGGAGGGGTTTACAAAGATAGGGAGGGTGTACAGGCTGGAGGGGTTTACAGAGATAGGGAGGGTGTACAGGCTGGTGGGGGTTACAGAGATAGGAAGGGTTTACAGGCTGGAGGGGTTTACAGAGATAGGGTGGGTTTGCAGGCTGGAGGGGTTTACAGAGATAGGGAGGGTGTACAGGCTGGATGGATTACAGAGATAGGGAGGGTGTACAGGCTGGTGCGGGTTACAGAGATAGGGAGGGTTTACAGGCTGGAGGGGTTTACAGAGATAGGGTGGGTGTACAGGCTGGAGGGGTTTACAAATATAGGGAGGGTGTACCGGCTGGAGGGGTTTACAGAGACAAGGAGGGTTTGCAGGCTGGAGGGATTTACAGAGATCGGGAGGGTGTACAAGGTGGAGGGGTTTACAGGGATACGGAGGGTGTACAGGCTGGAGAGGTTTACAGAGATAGGGAAGGTATACAGTCTGGAGGGGTTTACTGAGATAGGGAGGGTGTAACGGCTGGAGGGGTTTACAGAGGTACTGAGGGTGCACAGGCTGGAGGGTTTACAGAGATAGGGAGTGTGTACAGTCTGGAGGGGTTTACAGAGATAGGGAGGGTAAACAGGCTCGAGGGGTATACAGAGATAGAGACGGCGGCACAGGCTGGAGGGATTTACAGAGATAGGGAGGGTGTACAAGCTGAAGGGGTTTACAGAGATAAGGAGGGTGTGCAAGCTGGAGGGTTTTTCACAAATAGGGAGGTGCGTGCAGGCTGTATGGGGTTACAGAGATAGCGAGGGTGTACAGGCTGGTGGGGGTTACAGAGATAGGGAGGGTGTACAGGCTGGAGGAGTTTACAAAGATAGGGAGGGTTCCACAGGCTGGAAGTGTTTACAGAGATAGGAAGGGGTGCATAGGCTGGAGGATTTTACAGAGATAGGGAGGCTTTACAGGCTCGAGGGGTTTACACAGATAAGGAGGCTGTACAGGCTGGAGGGGTTAACAGACATAGGGAGGGTGCACAGGCTGGAGGGATTTACAGGGATAGGGAGGTGTGTACTGGCTGGAGGGGTTTACAGAGATAGGGAGGGTGCGCAGGCTGGAAGTGTTACAGAAATAGGGAGGGTGTAGAGGCTGGATGGGTTTAAAAAGATAGGGAGGGGTCCACAGGTTGGAGTGGTTTACAGAGATAGGGAGGGTGTGCAGGTTGGAGGGGTTTACAAAGATAGGGAGGGTGTACAGGCTGGAGGGGTTTACAGAGATAGGGAGGGTGTACAGGCTGGTGGGGGGTTACAGAGATAGGAAGGGTTTACAGGCTGGAGGGGTTTACAGAGATAGGGTGGGTGTACAGGCTGGAGGGGTTTACAAATATAGGGAGGGTGTACCGGCTGGAGGGGTTTACAGAGACAGGGAGGGTTTGCAGGCTGGAGGGGTTTACAGAGACAGGGAGGGTTTGCAGGCTGGAGGGGTTTACAGAGATAGGGAAGGTATGCAGTCTGGAGGGGTTTACAGAGATAGTGAGGGTGTAAAGGATGCAGGGGTTTACACAGATAGTGAGGGTGCACAGGCTGGAGGGGTTTACAGGGATAGGTAGGGTGCACAGGCTGGAGGGATTTACAGGGATAGGGAGGGTGCGCAGGCTGGAGGTGTTACAGAAATAGGGAGGGTGTAGAGGCTGGATGGCTTTAAAAAGATAGGGAGGGGTCCACAGGCTGGAGTGGTTTACAGAGATAGGGAGGGTGTACAGGTTGGAGGGGTTTACAAAGATAGGGAGGGTGTACAGGCTGGAGGGGTTTACAGAGATAGGGAGGGTGTACAGGCTGGTGGGGGTTACAGAGATAGGAAGGGTTTACAGGCTGGAGGGGTTTACAAAGATAGGGAGGGTGTACAGGCTGGAGGGGTTTACAGAGATAGGGTGGGTGTACAGGCTGGAGGGGTTTACAAATATAGGGAGGGTGTACCGGCTGGAGGGGTTTACAGAGACAGGGAGGGTTTGCAGGCTGGAGGGATTTACAGAGATTGGGAGGGTGTACAAGGTGGAGGGGTTTACAGGGATACGGAGGGTGTACAGGCTGGAGAGGTTTACAGAGATAGGGAAGGTATACAGTCTGGAGGGGTTTACTGAGATAGGGAGGGTGTAACGGCTGGAGGGGTTTACAGAGGTACTGAGGGTGCACAGGCTGGAGGGTTTACAGAGATAGGGAGTGTGTACAGTCTGGAGGGGTTTACAGAGATAGGGAGGGTAAACAGGCTCGAGGGGTATACAGAGATAGAGACGGCGGCACAGGCTGGAGGGATTTACAGAGATAGGGAGGGTGTACAAGCTGAAGGGGTTTACAGAGATAAGGAGGGTGTGCAAGCTGGAGGGTTTTTCACAAATAGGGAGGTGCGTGCAGGCTGTTTGGGGTTACAGAGATAGCGAGGGTGTACAGGCTGGTGGGGGTTACAGAGATAGGGAGGGTGTACAGGCTGGAGGAGTTTACAAAGATAGGGAGGGGTCCACAGGCTGGAAGTGTTTACAGAGATAGGAAGGGGTGCATAGGCTGGAGGATTTTACAGAGATAGGGAGGCTTTACAGGCTCGAGGGGTTTACACAGATAAGGAGGCTGTACAGGCTGGAGGGGTTAACAGACATAGGGAGGGTGCACAGGCTGGAGGGATTTACAGGGATAGGGAGGTGTGTACTGGCTGGAGGGGTTTACAGAGATACGGAGGGTGCGCAGGCTGGAAGTGTTACAGAAATAGGGAGGGTGTAGAGGCTGGATGGGTTTAAAAAGATAGGGAGGGGTCCACAGGTTGGAGTGGTTTACAGAGACAGGGAGGGTGTGCAGGTTGGAGGGGTTTACAAAGATAGGGAGGGTGTACAGGCTGGAGGGGTTTACAGAGATAGGGAGGGTGTACAGGCTGGTGGGGGGTTACAGAGATAGGAAGGGTTTACAGGCTGGAGGGGTTTACAAATATAGGGAGGGTGTACCGGCTGGAGGGGTTTACAAATATAGGGAGGGTGTACCGGCTGGAGGGGTTTACAGAGACAGGGAGGGTTTGCAGGCTGGAGGGGTTTACAGAGACAGGGAGGGTTTGCAGGCTGGAGGGGTTTACAGAGATAGGGAAGGTATGCAGTCTGGAGGGGTTTACAGAGATAGTGAGGGTGTAAAGGATGCAGGGGTTTACACAGATAGTGAGGGTGCACAGGCTGGAGGGGTTTACAGGGATAGGTAGGGTGCACAGGCTGGAGGGATTTACAGGGATAGGGAGGGTGCGCAGGCTGGAGGTGTTACAGAAATAGGGAGGGTGTAGAGGCTGGATGGCTTTAAAAAGATAGGGAGGGGTCCACAGGCTGGAGTGGTTTACAGAGATAGGGAGGGTGTACAGGTTGGAGGGGTTTACAAAGATAGGGAGGGTGTACAGGCTGGAGGGGTTTACAGAGATAGGGAGGGTGTACAGGCTGGTGGGGGTTACAGAGATAGGAAGGGTTTACAGGCTGGAGGGGTTTACAAAGATAGGGAGGGTGTACAGGCTGGAGGGGTTTACAGAGATAGGGTGGGTGTACAGGCTGGAGGGGTTTACAAATATAGGGAGGGTGTACCGGCTGGAGGGGTTTACAGAGACAGGGAGGGTTTGCAGGCTGGAGGGATTTACAGAGATTGGGAGGGTGTACAAGGTGGAGGGGTTTACAGGGATACGGAGGGTGTACAGGCTGGAGAGGTTTACAGAGATAGGGAACGTATACAGTCTGGAGGGGTTTACTGAGATAGGGAGGGTGTAACGGCTGGAGGGGTTTACAGAGGTACTGAGGGTGCACAGGCTGGAGGGTTTACAGAGATAGGGAGTGTGTACAGTCTGGAGGGGTTTACAGAGATAGGGAGGGTAAACAGGCTCGAGGGGTATACAGAGATAGAGACGGCGGCACAGGCTGGAGGGATTTACAGAGATAGGGAGGGTGTACAAGCTGAAGGGGTTTACAGAGATAAGGAGGGTGTGCAAGCTGGAGGGTTTTTCACAAATAGGGAGGTGCGTGCAGGCTGTTTGGGGTTACAGAGATAGCGAGGGTGTACAGGCTGGTGGGGGTTACAGAGATAGGGAGGGTGTACAGGCTGGAGGAGTTTACAAAGATAGGGAGGGGTCCACAGGCTGGAAGTGTTTACAGAGATAGGAAGGGGTGCATAGGCTGGAAGTGTTACAGAAATAGGGAGGGTGTAGAGGCTGGATGGGTTTAAAAAGATAGGGAGGGGTCCACAGGTTGGAGTGGTTTACAGAGATAGGGAGGGTGTGCAGGTTGGAGGGGTTTACAAAGATAGGGAGGGTGTACAGGCTGGAGGGGTTTACAGAGATAGGGAGGGTGTACAGGCTGGTGGGGGGTTACAGAGATAGGAAGGGTTTACAGGCTGGAGGGGTTTACAGAGATAGGGTGGGTTTGCAGACTGGAGAGGTTTACAGAGATAGGTCGGGTGTACAAGGTGGAGGGGTTTACAGAGATAAGGAAGGTATGCAGGCTGGAGGGATTTACAGAGATAGTGAGGGTGTAAAGGATGCAGGGGTTTACAGAGATAGTGAGGGTGTACAGGCTGGAGGGGTTTACAGACATAGGGATGGTGTAAAGGCTGGTGGGGGTTACAGAGATAGGAAGGGTTTACAGGCTGGAGGGGTTTGCAGAGATAGGGTGGATTGCAGGCTGGAGGGGTTTACAGAGATAGGTCGGGTATACAAGGTGGAGGGGTTTACATAGATAGGGAGGGTGTACAGGCTGGAGGGGTTTACAGAGATAGGGAGGGGTGTGCAGGCTGCAGGTGTTTACAGAGATAGGGAGGGTGCGCAGGCTGGAGGTGTTACAGAAATAGGGAGGGTGTAGAGGCTGGAGGGGTTTACAAAGATAGGGAGGGGTCCACAGGCTGGAGTGGTTTACAGAGATAGGGAGGGTGTTCAGGCTGGAGGGGTTTACAGACATAGGGATGGTGTACAGGCTGGTGGGGGTTACAGAGATAGGAAGGGTTTACAGGCTAGAGGGGTTTACAGAGATAGGGTGGGTTTGCAGGCTGGAGGGGTTTACAGAGATAGGTCGGATATACAAGGTGGAGGGGTTTACATAGATAGGGAGGGTGTACAGGCTTGAGGGGTTTACAGAGATAGGGAGGGGTGTGCAGGCTGCAGGTGTTTACAGAGATAGGGAGGGTGCGCAGGCTGGAGGTGTTATAGAAATAGGGAGGGTGTAGAGGCTGGAGGGGTTTACAAAGATAGGGAGGGGTCCACAGGCTGGAGTGGTTTACAGAGATAGGGAGGGTGTTCAGGCTGGAGGGATTTACAGACATAGGAATGGTGTACAGGCTGGTGGGGGTTACAGAGATAGGAAGGGTTTACAGGCTGTAGGGGTTTACAGAGATAGGTCGGATATACAAGGTGGAGGGGTTTACATAGATAGGGAGGGTGTACAGGCTGGAGGGGTTTACAGATATAGGGAAGGTATGCAGGCTGGAGGGGTTTACAGAGATAGTGAGGGTATAAAGGATGAAGGGGTTTACAGAGATAGTGAGGGTGTACTGGCTGGAGGGGTTAACAGAGATTGGGAGAGTGTGCAGGCTGGAGGGGTTTACAGAGATTGGGATGGGTGTACAGGCTGGATGGGTTTACACAGATAGGGAAGGTGTACAGCCTGGAGGGGTTTACAGAGATAGGCAGGGTGTACAGGCTGGAGGGGTTTACAGAGATAGGGAGGGTGTTCAGGCTGGAGGGGTTTACATAGATAGGGAGGGAGTACAATGTGGAGGGGTTTAAAGAGATAGGGTGGGTGTACAGGCTGGAGGAGTTTACAGAGATAGGGAAGGTATACAGGCTGGAGGGGATTACAGAGATAGTGAGGGTGCACAGGCTGGAAGGGTTTACAGAGACAGGGAGGGTGTACAAGCTGGAGGGGTTTACACGGATAGGGAGGTGTCTACTGGCTGGAGGGGTTAACAGAGATAGGGAGGGTTTACAGGCTGGAGGGGTTTACAGAGATAGGGAGGGGTGCACAGGCTGGAGGGGTATACAGAGATAGGGAGGGTGTACTGGCTGGAGGGGTTAACAGAGATAGGGAGAGTGTGCAGGCTGGAGGGGTTTACAGAGATTGGGATGGGTGTACAGGCTGGATGGCTTTACACATTTAGGGAAGGTGTACAGCCTGGAGGGGTTTACAGAGATAGGCAGGGTGTACAGGCTGGAGGGGTTTACAGAGATAGGGAGGGTGTACAGGCTGGAGGGGTTTACAGAGATAGGGAAGGTATACAGGCTGGAGGGGTTTACAGAGATAGTGAGGGTGCACAGGCTGTAGGGGTTTACAGAGACAGGGAGGGTGTACAAGCTGGAGGGGTTTACACGGATATGGAGGGGTGTACTGGCTGGAGGGTTTACACAGATAAGGAAGGTGCGGAGACTGGAGGGGTTTAAACAGATAGGGAGGGTGTACAGGCTGGAGGGGCTTCAAGAGATATGGAGGGTGTACAGGCTGGTCGGGGTTACAGAGATTGGGAAAGCATACCGGCTGGAGGGGTTTACAGAGCTACGGAGGCTCTACAGGCTGGAGGGGTTACAGAGATACGGAGGGTGTAAATGCTGGAGCGGTTTACAGAGATAGGGAGGGTGTGCAGGTTGGAGGGGTTTACAGAGATAGTGAGGGTGCACAGGCTGGAGGGGTTTAGAGAGATAGGGAGGGTGTACAAGCTGGAGGGGTTTACACGGATAGGGAGGTGTGTACTGGCTGGAGGGTTTACACAGATAAGGAAGGTGCGGAGACTGGAGGGGTTTAAACAGATAGGGAGGGTGTACAGGCTGGAGGGGTTTCAAGAGATATGGAGGGTGTACAGGCTGGTCGGGGTTACAGAGATAGGGAAAGCATACCGGCTGGAGGGGTTTACAAAGATACGGAGGCTCTACAGGCTAGAGGGGTTACAGAGATACGGATGGTGTAAATGCTGGAGCGGTTTACAGAGATAGGGACGGTGTGCAGGCTGGAGGGGTTTTCACAAATAGGGAGGTGTGTACAGGCTGTATGGGGTTACAGAGATAGGGAGGGTGTACAGGCTGGTGGGGGTTACAGAGATAGGGAAAGCATACCGGCTGGAGGGGTTTACAAAGATACGGAGGCTCGACAGGCTAGAGGGGTTACAGAGATACGGATGGTGTAAATGCTGGAGCGGTTTACAGAGATAGGGACGGTGTGCAGGCTGGAGGGGTTTTCACAAATAGGGAGGTGTGTACAGGCTGTGGGTTACGGAGATAGGGAGGGTGTACAGGCTGGTGGGGGTTACAGAGACAGGGAGAGTGTACAGGCTGGAGGGGTTTACAGGAATAGGGAGGGGTGTACTGGCTGGAGGGGTGTACAGAGGTAGGGAGGGTGTACAGGCTGGAGGAGTTTAGAGAGATAGGGAGGGTATAAAGGCTGGAGGAGTTACAGAGATACGGAGTGTGTACAGGCTGGAGGGGTTTACAGAGATAGTGAGGTTGCACAGGCTGGAGTGGTTTACAGAGATAGGGAGTGGTATACAGGCTGGAGGGGTTTACAGAGACAGGCAGAGTTTGCAGTCTGGTGGGAACTACAGAGATAGGGAGGGTATACAGGCTAGAGTGGTTTACAGAGATAGGGAGGATGTACTGGCTGGAGCGGTTTACAGAGAGGGAGGGTGTACAGGCTGGATGGTTTACAGAGATAGGGAGGGTGTACAGGCTGGTGCGGGTTACAGAGATAGGGAGAGTTTACAGGCTGGAGGGGTTTACACAGATAAGGAGGCTGTACAGGCTGGAGGAATTTACAGGGATAGGGAGGGGTGTGCAGGCTGCAGGTGTTTACAGAGATAGGGAGGGTGCGCAGGCTGGAGGTGTTACAGAAATAGGGAGGGTGTAGAGGCTAGAGGGGTTTACAAAGATAGGGAGGGGTCCACAGGCTGGAGTGGTTTACAGAGATAGGGAGGGTGTACAGGCTGGAGGGATTTACAGACATAGGGATGGTGTAAAGGCTGGTGGGGGTTACAGAGATAGGAAGGGTTTACAGGCTGGAGGGGTTTGCAGAGATAGGGTGGATTGCAGGCTGGAGGGGTTTACAGAGATAGGTCGGGTATACAAGGTGGAGGGGTTTACATAGATAGGGAGGGTGTACAGGCTGGAGGGGTTTACAGAGATAGGGAGGGGTGTGCAGGCTGCAGGTGTTTACAGAGATAGGGAGGGTGCGCAGGCTGGAGGTGTTACAGAAATAGGGAGGGTGTAGAGGCTGGAGGGGTTTACAAAGATAGGGAGGGGTCCACAGGCTGGAGTGGTTTACAGAGATAGGGAGGGTGTTCAGGCTGGAGGGGTTTGCAGACATAGGGATGGTGTACAGGCTGGTGGGGGTTACAGAGATAGGAAGGGTTTACAGGCTAGAGGGGTTTACAGAGATAGGGTGGGTTTGCAGGCTGGAGGGGTTTACAGAGATAGGTCGGATATACAAGGTGGAGGGGTTTACATAGATAGGGAGGGTGTACAGGCTTGAGGGGTTTACAGAGATAGGGAGGGGTGTGCAGGCTGCAGGTGTTTACAGAGATAGGGAGGGTGCGCAGGCTGGAGGTGTTATAGAAATAGGGAGGGTGTAGAGGCTGGAGGGGTTTACAAAGATAGGGAGGGGTCCACAGGCTGGAGTGGTTTACAGAGATAGGGAGGGTGTTCAGGCTGGAGGGATTTACAGACATAGGAATGGTGTACAGGCTGGTGGGGGTTACAGAGATAGGAAGGGTTTACAGGCTGTAGGGGTTTACAGAGATAGGTCGGATATACAAGGTGGAGGGGTTTACATAGATAGGGAGGGTGTACAGGCTGGAGGGGTTTACAGATATAGGGAAGGTATGCAGGCTGGAGGGGTTTACAGAGATAGTGAGGGTATAAAGGATGCAGGGGTTTACAGAGATAGTGAGGGTGTACTGGCTGGAGGGGTTAACAGAGATTGGGAGAGTGTGCAGGCTGGAGGGGTTTACAGAGATTGGGATGGGTGTACAGGCTGGATGGGTTTACACAGATAGGGAAGGTGTACAGCCTGGAGGGGTTTACAGAGATAGGCAGGGTGTACAGGCTGGAGGGGTTTACAGAGATAGGGAGGGTGTTCAGGCTGGAGGGGTTTACATAGATAGGGAGGGAGTACAATGTGGAGGGGTTTAAAGAGATAGGGTGGGTGTACAGGCTGGAGGAGTTTACAGAGATAGGGAAGGTATACAGGCTGGAGGGGATTACAGAGATAGTGAGGGTGCACAGGCTGGAAGGGTTTACAGAGACAGGGAGGGTGTACAAGCTGGAGGGGTTTACACGGATAGGGAGGTGTCTACTGGCTGGAGGGGTTAACAGAGATAGGGAGGGTTTACAGGCTGGAGGGGTTTACAGAGATAGGGAGGAGTGCACAGGCTGGAGGGGTATACAGAGATAGGGAGGGTGTACTGGCTGGAGGGGTTAACAGAGATAGGGAGAGTGTGCAGGCTGGAGGGGTTTACAGAGATTGGGATGGGTGTACAGGCTGGATGGCTTTACACATTTAGGGAAGGTGTACAGCCTGGAGGGGTTTACAGAGATAGGCAGGGTGTACAGGCTGGAGGGGTTTACAGAGATAGGGAGGGTGTACAGGCTGGAGGGGTTTACAGAGATAGGGAAGGTATACAGGCTGGAGGGGTTTACAGAGATAGTGAGGGTGCACAGGCTGTAGGGGTTTACAGAGACAGGGAGGGTGTACAAGCTGGAGGGGTTTACACGGATATGGAGGGGTGTACTGGCTGGAGGGTTTACACAGATAAGGAAGGTGCGGAGACTGGAGGGGTTTAAACAGATAGGGAGGGTGTACAGGCTGGAGGGGCTTCAAGAGATATGGAGGGTGTACAGGCTGGTCGGGGTTACAGAGATTGGGAAAGCATACCGGCTGGAGGGGTTTACAGAGCTACGGAGGCTCTACAGGCTGGAGGGGTTACAGAGATACGGAGGGTGTAAATGCTGGAGCGGTTTACAGAGATAGGGAGGGTGTGCAGGTTGGAGGGGTTTACAGAGATAGTGAGGGTGCACAGGCTGGAGGGGTTTAGAGAGATAGGGAGGGTGTACAAGCTGGAGGGGTTTACACGGATAGGGAGGTGTGTACTGGCTGGAGGGTTTACACAGATAAGGAAGGTGCGGAGACTGGAGGGGTTTAAACAGATAGGGAGGGTGTACAGGCTGGAGGGGTTTCAAGAGATATGGAGGGTGTACAGGCTGGTCGGGGTTACAGAGATAGGGAAAGCATACCGGCTGGAGGGGTTTACAAAGATACGGAGGCTCTACAGGCTAGAGGGGTTACAGAGATACGGATGGTGTAAATGCTGGAGCGGTTTACAGAGATAGGGACGGTGTGCAGGCTGGAGGGGTTTTCACAAATAGGGAGGTGTGTACAGGCTGTATGGGGTTACAGAGATAGGGAGGGTGTACAGGCTGGTGGGGGTTACAGAGATAGGGAAAGCATACCGGCTGGAGGGGTTTACAAAGATACGGAGGCTCGACAGGCTAGAGGGGTTACAGAGATACGGATGGTGTAAATGCTGGAGCGGTTTACAGAGATAGGGACGGTGTGCAGGCTGGAGGGGTTTTCACAAATAGGGAGGTGTGTACAGGCTGTATGGGGTTACGGAGATAGGGAGGGTGTACAGGCTGGAGGGGTTTACAGGAATAGGGAGGGGTGTACTGGCTGGAGGGGTGTACAGAGGTAGGGAGGGTGTACAGGCTGGAGGAGTTTAGAGAGATAGGGAGGGTATAAAGGCTGGAGGAGTTACAGAGATACGGAGTGTGTACAGGCTGGAGGGGTTTACAGAGATAGTGAGGTTGCACAGGCTGGAGTGGTTTACAGAGATAGGGAGTGGTATACAGGCTGGAGGGGTTTACAGAGACAGGCAGAGTTTGCAGTCTGGTGGGAACTACAGAGATAGGGAGGGTATACAGGCTAGAGTGGTTTACAGAGATAGGGAGGATGTACTGGCTGGAGCGGTTTACAGAGAGGGAGGGTGTACAGGCTGGATGGTTTACAGAGATAGGGAGGGTGTACAGGCTGGTGCGGGTTACAGAGATAGGGAGAGTTTACAGGCTGGAGGGGTTTACACAGATAAGGAGGCTGTACAGGCTGGAGGAATTTACAGGGATAGGGAGGGGTGTGCAGGCTGCAGGTGTTTACAGAGATAGGGAGGGTGCGCAGGCTGGAGGTGTTACAGAAATAGGGAGGGTGTAGAGGCTAGAGGGGTTTACAAAGATAGGGAGGGGTCCACAGGCTGGAGTGGTTTACAGAGATAGGGAGGGTGTTCAGGCTGGAGGGGTTTACAGACATAGGGATGGTGTACAGGCTGGTGGGGGTTACAGAGACAGGAAGGGTTTACAGGCTAGAGGGGTTTACAGAGATAGGGTGGGTTTGCAGGCTGGAGGGGTTTACAGAGATAGGTCGGATATACAAGGTGGAGGGGTTTACATAGATAGGGAGGGTGTACAGGCTGGAGGGGTTTACAGGTATAGGGAAGGTATGCAGGCTGGAGGGGTTTACAGAGATAGTGAGGGTATAAAGGATGCAGGGGTTTACAGAGATAGTGAGGGTGTACTGGCTGGAGGGGTTAACAGAGATTGGGAGAGTGTGCAGGCTGGAGGGGTTTACAGAGATTGGGATGGGTGTACAGGCTGGATGGGTTTACACAGATAGGGAAGGTGTACAGCCTGGAGGGGTTTACAGAGATAGGCAGGGTGTACAGGCTGGAGGGGTTTACAGAGATAGGGAAGGTGTTCAGGCTGGAGGGGTTTACATAGATAGGGAGGGAGTACAATGTGGAGGGGTTTAAAGAGATAGGGTGGGTGTACAGGCTGGAGGAGTTTACAGAGATAGGGAAGGTATACAGGCTGGAGGGGATTACAGAGATAGTGAGGGTGCACAGGCTGGAAGGGTTTACAGAGACAGGGAGGGTGTACAAGCTGGAGGGGTTTACACGGATAGGGAGGTGTCTACTGGCTGGAGGGGTTAACAGAGATAGGGAGGGTTTACAGGCTGGAGGGGTTTACAGAGATAGGGAGGGGTGCACAGGCTGGAGGGGTATACAGAGATAGGGAGGGTGTACTGGCTGGAGGGGTTAACAGAGATAGGGAGAGTGTGCAGGCTGGAGGGGTTTACAGAGATTGGGATGGGTGTACAGGCTGGATGGCTTTACACATTTAGGGAAGGTGTACAGCCTGGAGGGGTTTACAGAGATAGGCAGGGTGTACAGGCTGGAGGGGTTTACAGAGATAGGGAGGGTGTACAGGCTGGAGGGGTTTACAGAGATAGGGAAGGTATACAGGCTGGAGGGGTTTACAGAGATAGTGAGGGTGCACAGGCTGTAGGGGTTTACAGAGACAGGGAGGGTGTACAAGCTGGAGGGGTTTACACGGATAGGGAGGGGTGTACTGGCTGGAGGGTTTACACAGATAAGGAAGGTGCGGAGACTGGAGGGGTTTAAACAGATAGGGAGGGTGTACAGGCTGGAGGGGCTTCAAGAGATATGGAGGGTGTACAGGCTGGTCGGGGTTACAGAGATTGGGAAAGCATACCGGCTGGAGGGGTTTACAGAGCTACGGAGGCTCTACAGGCTGGAGGGGTTACAGAGATACGGAGGGTGTAAATGCTGGAGCGGTTTACAGAGATAGGGAGGGTGTGCAGGTTGGAGGGGTTTACAGAGATAGTGAGGGTGCACAGGCTGGAGGGGTTTAGAGAGATAGGGAGGGTGTACAAGCTGGAGGGGTTTACACGGATAGGGAGGTGTGTACTGGCTGGAGGGTTTACACAGATAAGGAAGGTGCGGAGACTGGAGGGGTTTAAACAGATAGGGAGGGTGTACAGGCTGGAGGGGTTTCAAGAGATATGGAGGGTGTACAGGCTGGTCGGGGTTACAGAGATAGGGAAAGCATACCGGCTGGAGGGGTTTACAAAGATACGGAGGCTCTACAGGCTAGAGGGGTTACAGAGATACGGATGGTGTAAATGCTGGAGCGGTTTACAGAGATAGGGACGGTGTGCAGGCTGGAGGGGTTTTCACAAATAGGGAGGTGTGTACAGGCTGTATGGGGTTACAGAGATAGGGAGGGTGTACAGGCTGGTGGGGGTTACAGAGATAGGGAAAGCATACTGGCTGGAGGGGTTTACAAAGATACGGAGGCTCTACAGGCTAGAGGGGTTACAGAGATACGGATGGTGTAAATGCTGGAGCGGTTTACAGAGATAGGGACGGTGTGCAGGCTGGAGGGGTTTTCACAAATAGGGAGGTGTGTACAGGCTGTATGGGGTTACGGAGATAGGGAGAGTGTACAGGCTGGAGGGGTTTACAGGAATAGGGAGGGGTGTACTGGCTGGAGGGGTGTACAGAGGTAGGGAGGGTGTACAGGCTGGAGGAGTTTAGAGAGATAGGGAGGGTATAAAGGCTGGAGGAGTTACAGAGATACGGAGTGTGTACAGGCTGGAGGGGTTTACAGAGATAGTGAGGTTGCACAGGCTGGAGTGGTTTACAGAGATAGGGAGTGGTATACAGGCTGGAGGGGTTTACAGAGACAGGCAGAGTTTGCAGTCTGGTGGGAACTACAGAGATAGGGAGGGTATACAGGCTAGAGTGGTTTACAGAGATAGGGAGGATGTACTGGCTGGAGCGGTTTACAGAGAGGGAGGGTGTACAGGCTGGATGGTTTACAGAGATAGGGAGGGTGTACAGGCTGGTGCGGGTTACAGAGATAGGGAGAGTTTACAGGCTGGAGGGGTTTACACAGATAAGGAGGCTGTACAGGCTGGAGGAATTTACAGGGATAGGGAGGGGTGTGCAGGCTGCAGGTGTTTACAGAGATAGGGAGGGTGCGCAGGCTGGAGGTGTTACAGAAATAGGGAGGGTGTAGAGGCTAGAGGGGTTTACAAAGATAGGGAGGGGTCCACAGGCTGGAGTGGTTTACAGAGATAGGGAGGGTGTACAGGCTGGAGGGATTTACAGACATAGGGATGGTGTAAAGGCTGGTGGGGGTTACAGAGATAGGAAGGGTTTACAGGCTGGAGGGGTTTGCAGAGATAGGGTGGATTGCAGGCTGGAGGGGTTTACAGAGATAGGTCGGGTATACAAGGTGGAGGGGTTTACATAGATAGGGAGGGTGTACAGGCTGGAGGGGTTTACAGAGATAGGGAGGGGTGTGCAGGCTGCAGGTGTTTACAGAGATAGGGAGGGTGCGCAGGCTGGAGGTGTTACAGAAATAGGGAGGGTGTAGAGGCTGGAGGGGTTTACAAAGATAGGGAGGGGTCCACAGGCTGGAGTGGTTTACAGAGATAGGGAGGGTGTTCAGGCTGGAGGGGTTTACAGACATAGGGATGGTGTACAGGCTGGTGGGGGTTACAGAGATAGGAAGGGTTTACAGGCTAGAGGGGTTTACAGAGATAGGGTGGGTTTGCAGGCTGGAGGGGTTTACAGAGATAGGTCGGATATACAAGGTGGAGGGGTTTACATAGATAGGGAGGGTGTACAGGCTTGAGGGGTTTACAGAGATAGGGAGGGGTGTGCAGGCTGCAGGTGTTTACAGAGATAGGGAGGGTGCGCAGGCTGGAGGTGTTATAGAAATAGGGAGGGTGTAGAGGCTGGAGGGGTTTACAAAGATAGGGAGGGGTCCACAGGCTGGAGTGGTTTACAGAGATAGGGAGGGTGTTCAGGCTGGAGGGATTTACAGACATAGGAATGGTGTACAGGCTGGTGGGGGTTACAGAGATAGGAAGGGTTTACAGGCTGTAGGGGTTTACAGAGATAGGTCGGATATACAAGGTGGAGGGGTTTACATAGATAGGGAGGGTGTACAGGCTGGAGGGGTTTACAGATATAGGGAAGGTATGCAGGCTGGAGGGGTTTACAGAGATAGTGAGGGTATAAAGGATGCAGGGGTTTACAGAGATAGTGAGGGTGTACTGGCTGGAGGGGTTAACAGAGATTGGGAGAGTGTGCAGGCTGGAGGGGTTTACAGAGATTGGGATGGGTGTACAGGCTGGATGGGTTTACACAGATAGGGAAGGTGTACAGCCTGGAGGGGTTTACAGAGATAGGCAGGGTGTACAGGCTGGAGGGGTTTACAGAGATAGGGAGGGTGTTCAGGCTGGAGGGGTTTACATAGATAGGGAGGGAGTACAATGTGGAGGGGTTTAAAGAGATAGGGTGGGTGTACAGGCTGGAGGAGTTTACAGAGATAGGGAAGGTATACAGGCTGGAGGGGATTACAGAGATAGTGAGGGTGCACAGGCTGGAAGGGTTTACAGAGACAGGGAGGGTGTACAAGCTGGAGGGGTTTACACGGATAGGGAGGTGTCTACTGGCTGGAGGGGTTAACAGAGATAGGGAGGGTTTACAGGCTGGAGGGGTTTACAGAGATAGGGAGGGGTGCACAGGCTGGAGGGGTATACAGAGATAGGGAGGGTGTACTGGCTGGAGGGGTTAACAGAGATAGGGAGAGTGTGCAGGCTGGAGGGGTTTACAGAGATTGGGATGGGTGTACAGGCTGGATGGCTTTACACATTTAGGGAAGGTGTACAGCCTGGAGGGGTTTACAGAGATAGGCAGGGTGTACAGGCTGGAGGGGTTTACAGAGATAGGGAGGGTGTACAGGCTGGAGGGGTTTACAGAGATAGGGAAGGTATACAGGCTGGAGGGGTTTACAGAGATAGTGAGGGTGCACAGGCTGTAGGGGTTTACAGAGACAGGGAGGGTGTACAAGCTGGAGGGGTTTACACGGATAGGGAGGGGTGTACTGGCTGGAGGGTTTACACAGATAAGGAAGGTGCGGAGACTGGAGGGGTTTAAACAGATAGGGAGGGTGTACAGGCTGGAGGGGCTTCAAGAGATATGGAGGGTGTACAGGCTGGTCGGGGTTACAGAGATTGGGAAAGCATACCGGCTGGAGGGGTTTACAGAGCTACGGAGGCTCTACAGGCTGGAGGGGTTACAGAGATACGGAGGGTGTAAATGCTGGAGCGGTTTACAGAGATAGGGAGGGTGTGCAGGTTGGAGGGGTTTACAGAGATAGTGAGGGTGCACAGGCTGGAGGGGTTTAGAGAGATAGGGAGGGTGTACAAGCTGGAGGGGTTTACACGGATAGGGAGGTGTGTACTGGCTGGAGGGTTTACACAGATAAGGAAGGTGCGGAGACTGGAGGGGTTTAAACAGATAGGGAGGGTGTACAGGCTGGAGGGGTTTCAAGAGATATGGAGGGTGTACAGGCTGGTCGGGGTTACAGAGATAGGGAAAGCATACCGGCTGGAGGGGTTTACAAAGATACGGAGGCTCTACAGGCTAGAGGGGTTACAGAGATACGGATGGTGTAAATGCTGGAGCGGTTTACAGAGATAGGGACGGTGTGCAGGCTGGAGGGGTTTTCACAAATAGGGAGGTGTGTACAGGCTGTATGGGGTTACAGAGATAGGGAGGGTGTACAGGCTGGTGGGGGTTACAGAGATAGGGAAAGCATACCGGCTGGAGGGGTTTACAAAGATACGGAGGCTCGACAGGCTAGAGGGGTTACAGAGATACGGATGGTGTAAATGCTGGAGCGGTTTACAGAGATAGGGACGGTGTGCAGGCTGGAGGGGTTTTCACAAATAGGGAGGTGTGTACAGGCTGTATGGGGTTACGGAGATAGGGAGGGTGTACAGGCTGGTGGGGGTTACAGAGACAGGGAGAGTGTACAGGCTGGAGGGGTTTACAGGAATAGGGAGGGGTGTACTGGCTGGAGGGGTGTACAGAGGTAGGGAGGGTGTACAGGCTGGAGGAGTTTAGAGAGATAGGGAGGGTATAAAGGCTGGAGGAGTTACAGAGATACGGAGTGTGTACAGGCTGGAGGGGTTTACAGAGATAGTGAGGTTGCACAGGCTGGAGTGGTTTACAGAGATAGGGAGTGGTATACAGGCTGGAGGGGTTTACAGAGACAGGCAGAGTTTGCAGTCTGGTGGGAACTACAGAGATAGGGAGGGTATACAGGCTAGAGTGGTTTACAGAGATAGGGAGGATGTACTGGCTGGAGCGGTTTACAGAGAGGGAGGGTGTACAGGCTGGATGGTTTACAGAGATAGGGAGGGTGTACAGGCTGGTGCGGGTTACAGAGATAGGGAGAGTTTACAGGCTGGAGGGGTTTACACAGATAAGGAGGCTGTACAGGCTGGAGGAATTTACAGGGATAGGGAGGGGTGTGCAGGCTGCAGGTGTTTACAGAGATAGGGAGGGTGCGCAGGCTGGAGGTGTTACAGAAATAGGGAGGGTGTAGAGGCTAGAGGGGTTTACAAAGATAGGGAGGGGTCCACAGGCTGGAGTGGTTTACAGAGATAGGGAGGGTGTTCAGGCTGGAGGGGTTTACAGACATAGGGATGGTGTACAGGCTGGTGGGGGTTACAGAGATAGGAAGGGTTTACAGGCTAGAGGGGTTTACAGAGATAGGGTGGGTTTGCAGGCTGGAGGGGTTTACAGAGATAGGTCGGATATACAAGGTGGAGGGGTTTACATAGATAGGGAGGGTGTACAGGCTGGAGGGGTTTACAGGTATAGGGAAGGTATGCAGGCTGGAGGGGTTTACAGAGATAGTGAGGGTATAAAGGATGCAGGGGTTTACAGAGATAGTGAGGGTGTACTGGCTGGAGGGGTTAACAGAGATTGGGAGAGTGTGCAGGCTGGAGGGGTTTACAGAGATTGGGATGGGTGTACAGGCTGGATGGGTTTACACAGATAGGGAAGGTGTACAGCCTGGAGGGGTTTACAGAGATAGGCAGGGTGTACAGGCTGGAGGGGTTTACAGAGATAGGGAGGGTGTTCAGGCTGGAGGGGTTTACATAGATAGGGAGGGAGTACAATGTGGAGGGGTTTAAAGAGATAGGGTGGGTGTACAGGCTGGAGGAGTTTACAGAGATAGGGAAGGTATACAGGCTGGAGGGGATTACAGAGATAGTGAGGGTGCACAGGCTGGAAGGGTTTACAGAGACAGGGAGGGTGTACAAGCTGGAGGGGTTTACACGGATAGGGAGGTGTCTACTGGCTGGAGGGGTTAACAGAGATAGGGAGGGTTTACAGGCTGGAGGGGTTTACAGAGATAGGGAGGGGTGCACAGGCTGGAGGGGTATACAGAGATAGGGAGGGTGTACTGGCTGGAGGGGTTAACAGAGATAGGGAGAGTGTGCAGGCTGGAGGGGTTTACAGAGATTGGGATGGGTGTACAGGCTGGATGGCTTTACACATTTAGGGAAGGTGTACAGCCTGGAGGGGTTTACAGAGATAGGCAGGGTGTACAGGCTGGAGGGGTTTACAGAGATAGGGAGGGTGTACAGGCTGGAGGGGTTTACAGAGATAGGGAAGGTATACAGGCTGGAGGGGTTTACAGAGATAGTGAGGGTGCACAGGCTGTAGGGGTTTACAGAGACAGGGAGGGTGTACAAGCTGGAGGGGTTTACACGGATAGGGAGGGGTGTACTGGCTGGAGGGTTTACACAGATAAGGAAGGTGCGGAGACTGGAGGGGTTTAAACAGATAGGGAGGGTGTACAGGCTGGAGGGGCTTCAAGAGATATGGAGGGTGTACAGGCTGGTCGGGGTTACAGAGATTGGGAAAGCATACCGGCTGGAGGGGTTTACAGAGCTACGGAGGCTCTACAGGCTGGAGGGGTTACAGAGATACGGAGGGTGTAAATGCTGGAGCGGTTTACAGAGATAGGGAGGGTGTTCAGGCTGGAGGGGTTTACAGACATAGGGATGGTGTACAGGCTGGTGGGGGTTAGAGAGATAGGAAGGGTTTACAGGCTAGAGGGGTTTACAGAGATAGGGTGGGTTTGCAGGCTGGAGGGGTTTACAGAGATAGGTCGGATATACAAGGTGGAGGGGTTTACATAGATAGGGAGAGTGTACAGGCTTGAGGGGTTTACAGAGATAGGGAGGGGTGTGCAGGCTGCAGGTGTTTACAGAGATAGGGAGGGTGCGCAGGCTGGAGGTGTTATAGAAATAGGGAGGGTGTAGAGGCTGGAGGAGTTTACAAAGATAGGGAGGGGTCCACAGGCTGGAGTGGTTTACAGAGATAGGGAGGGTGTTCAGGCTGGACGGATTTACAGACATAGGGATGGTGTACAGGCTGGTGGGGGTTACAGAGATAGGAAGGGTTTACAGGCTGTAGGGGTTTACAGAGATAGGTCGGATATACAAGGTGGAGGGGTTTACATAGATAGGGAGGGTGTACAGGCTGGAGGGGTTTACAGATATAGGGAAGGTATGCAGGCTGGAGGGGTTTACAGAGATAGTGAGGGTATAAAGGATACAGGGGTTTACAGAGATAGTGAGGGTGTACTGGCTGGAGGGGTTAACAGAGATTGGGAGAGTGTGCAGGCTGGAGGGGTTTACAGAGATTGGGATGGGTGTACAGGCTGGATGGGTTTACACAGATAGGGAAGGTGTACAGCCTGGAGGGGTTTACAGAGATAGGCAGGGTGTACAGGCTGGAGGGGTTTACAGAGATAGGGAGGGTGTTCAGGCTGGAGGGGTTTACATAGATAGGGAGGGAGTACAAAGTGGAGGGGTTTAAAGAGATAGGGTGGGTGTACAGGCTGGAGGAGTTTACAGAGATAGGGAAGGTATACAGGCTGGAGGGGATTACAGAGATAGTGAGGGTGCACAGGCTGGAAGGGTTTACAGAGACAGGGAGGGTGTACAAGCTGGAGGGGTTTACACGGATAGGGAGGTGTCTACTGGCTGGAGGGGTTAACAGAGATAGGGAGGGTTTACAGGCTGGAGGGGTTTACAGAGATAGGGAGGGGTGCACAGGCTGGAGGGGTATACAGAGATAGGGAGGGTGTACTGGCTGGAGGGGTTAACAGAGATAGGGAGAGTGTGCAGGCTGGAGGGGTTTACAGAGATTGGGATGGGTGTACAGGCTGGATGGGTTTACACAGATAGGGAAGGTGTACAGCCTGGAGGGGTTTACAGAGATAGGCAGGGTGTACAGGCTGGAGGGGTTTACAGAGATAGGGAGGGTGTACAGGCTGGAGGGGTTTACAGAGATAGGGAAGGTATACAGGCTGGAGGGGTTTACAGAGATAGTGAGGGTGCACAGGCTGTAGGGGTTTACAGAGACAGGGAGGGTGTACAAGCTGGAGGGGTTTACACGGATAGGGAGGGGTGTACTGGCTGGAGGGTTTACACAGATAAGGAAGGTGCGGAGACTGGAGGGGTTTAAACAGATAGGGAGGGTGTACAGGCTGGAGGGGCTTCAAGAGATATGGAGGGTGTACAGGCTGGTCGGGGTTACAGAGATTGGGAAAGCATACCGGCTGGAGGGGTTTACAGAGCTACGGAGGCTCTACAGGCTGGAGGGGTTACAGAGATACGGAGGGTGTAAATGCTGGAGCGGTTTACAGAGATAGGGAGGGTGTGCAGGTTGGAGGGGTTTACAGAGATAGTGAGGGTGCACAGGCTGGAGGGGTTTAGAGAGATAGGGAGGGTGTACAAGCTGGAGGGGTTTACACGGATAGGGAGGTGTGTACTGGCTGGAGGGTTTACACAGATAAGGAAGGTGCGGAGACTGGAGGGGTTTAAACAGATAGGGAGGGTGTACAGGCTGGAGGGGTTTCAAGAGATATGGAGGGTGTACAGGCTGGTCGGGGTTACAGAGATAGGGAAAGCATACCGGCTGGAGGGGTTTACAAAGATACGGAGGCTCTACAGGCTAGAGGGGTTACAGAGATACGGATGGTGTAAATGCTGGAGCGGTTTACAGAGATAGGGACGGTGTGCAGGCTGGAGGGGTTTTCACAAATAGGGAGGTGTGTACAGGCTGTATGGGGTTACAGAGATAGGGAGGGTGTACAGGCTGGTGGGGGTTACAGAGATAGGGAAAGCATACCGGCTGGAGGGGTTTACAAAGATACGGAGGCTCGACAGGCTAGAGGGGTTACAGAGATACGGATGGTGTAAATGCTGGAGCGGTTTACAGAGATAGGGACGGTGTGCAGGCTGGAGGGGTTTTCACAAATAGGGAGGTGTGTACAGGCTGTATGGGGTTACAGAGATAGGGAGGGTGTACAGGCTGGTGGGGGTTACAGAGATAGGGAGAGTGTACAGGCTGGAGGGGTTTACAGGAATAGGGAGGGGTGTACTGGCTGGAGGGGTGTACAGAGGTAGGGAGGGTGTACAGGCTGGAGGAGTTTAGAGAGATAGGGAGGGTATAAAGGCTGGAGGAGTTACAGAGATACGGAGTGTGTACAGGCTGGAGGGGTTTACAGAGATAGTGAGGTTGCACAGGCTGGAGTGGTTTACAGAGATAGGGAGTGGTATACAGGCTGGAGGGGTTTACAGAGACAGGCAGAGTTTGCAGTCTGGTGGGAACTACAGAGATAGGGAGGGTATACAGGCTAGAGTGGTTTACAGAGATAGGGAGGATGTACTGGCTGGAGGGGTTTACAGAGAGGGAGGGTGTACAGGCTGGATGGTTTACAGAGATAGGGAGGGTGTACAGGCTGGTGCGGGTTACAGAGATAGGGAGAGTTTACAGGCTGGAGGGGTTTACACAGATAAGGAGGCTGTACAGGCTGGAGGAATTTACAGGGATAGGGAGGGGTGTGCAGGCTGCAGGTGTTTACAGAGATAGGGAGGGTGCGCAGGTTGGAGGGGTTTACACGGATAGGGAGGGTATAAAGGCTGGAGGGGTTTACAGAGACAGGCAGAGTTTGCAGTCTGGTGGGAACTACAGAGATAGGGAGGGTATACAGGCTAGAGTGGTTTACAGAGATAGGGAGGATGTACTGGCTGGAGGGGTTTACAGAGAGGGAGGGTGTACAGGCTGGATGGTTTACAGAGATAGGGAGGGTGTACAGGCTGGTGCGGGTTACAGAGATAGGGAGAGTTTACAGGCTGGAGGGGTTTACACAGATAAGGAGGCTGTACAGGCTGGAGGAATTTACAGGGATAGGGAGGGTGCGCAGGCTGGAGGTGTTACAGAAATAGGGAGGGTGTAGAGGCTAGAGGGGTTTACAAAGATAGGGAGGGGTCCACAGGCTGGAGTGGTTTACAGAGATAGGGAGTGTGTACACGCTGGAGGGGTTTACAAAGATAGGGAGGGTGCGCAGGTTGGAGGGGTTTACACGGATAGGGAGGGTATAAAGGCTGGAGGGGTTACAGAGATAGGGAGAGTGTACAAGCTGAAGGGGGTTACAGAGATAAGGAGGGTGTACAGGCTGGAGGGGATTACAGAGATAAGGAGGGGTGTACAGGCATGAGCGGTTTACAGAGATAGGGAGGGTTTTCAGACTGGAGGGGTTTACAGAGATAGTGAGGGTAAACAAGATCGAGGGGTTTACAAAGATAGGGACGGGTGTACAGACTGCAGGGATTTTCAGTGATAGGGAGGGTGTACAAGCTGGAGGGGTTTACAGAGATAAGGAGGAAGTACAGGCTGTAGGGATTTTCAGAGACAGGGAGTGGTGAACAGACTGGAGTGGTTTACAGAGGTAGGGAGGGTGTACAGGCTGGAGGGGTTTACAAAGATAGGGAGGGGTCCACAGGCTGGAGTGGTTTACAGAGATAGGGAGGGTGTTCAGGCTGGAGGGGTTTACAGACATAGGGATGGTGTACAGGCTGGTGGGGGTTAGAGAGATAGGAAGGGTTTACAGGCTAGAGGGGTTTACAGAGATAGGGTGGGTTTGCAGGCTGGAGGGGTTTACAGAGATAGGTCGGATATACAAGGTGGAGGGGTTTACATAGATAGGGAGAGTGTACAGGCTTGAGGGGTTTACAGAGATAGGGAGGGGTGTGCAGGCTGCAGGTGTTTACAGAGATAGGGAGGGTGCGCAGGCTGGAGGTGTTATAGAAATAGGGAGGGTGTAGAGGCTGGAGGAGTTTACAAAGATAGGGAGGGGTCCACAGGCTGGAGTGGTTTACAGAGATAGGGAGGGTGTTCAGGCTGGACGGATTTACAGACATAGGGATGGTGTACAGGCTGGTGGGGGTTACAGAGATAGGAAGGGTTTACAGGCTGTAGGGGTTTACAGAGATAGGTCGGATATACAAGGTGGAGGGGTTTACATAGATAGGGAGGGTGTACAGGCTGGAGGGGTTTACAGATATAGGGAAGGTATGCAGGCTGGAGGGGTTTACAGAGATAGTGAGGGTATAAAGGATACAGGGGTTTACAGAGATAGTGAGGGTGTACTGGCTGGAGGGGTTAACAGAGATTGGGAGAGTGTGCAGGCTGGAGGGGTTTACAGAGATTGGGATGGGTGTACAGGCTGGATGGGTTTACACAGATAGGGAAGGTGTACAGCCTGGAGGGGTTTACAGAGATAGGCAGGGTGTACAGGCTGGAGGGGTTTACAGAGATAGGGAGGGTGTTCAGGCTGGAGGGGTTTACATAGATAGGGAGGGAGTACAAAGTGGAGGGGTTTAAAGAGATAGGGTGGGTGTACAGGCTGGAGGAGTTTACAGAGATAGGGAAGGTATACAGGCTGGAGGGGATTACAGAGATAGTGAGGGTGCACAGGCTGGAAGGGTTTACAGAGACAGGGAGGGTGTACAAGCTGGAGGGGTTTACACGGATAGGGAGGTGTCTACTGGCTGGAGGGGTTAACAGAGATAGGGAGGGTTTACAGGCTGGAGGGGTTTACAGAGATAGGGAGGGGTGCACAGGCTGGAGGGGTATACAGAGATAGGGAGGGTGTACTGGCTGGAGGGGTTAACAGAGATAGGGAGAGTGTGCAGGCTGGAGGGGTTTACAGAGATTGGGATGGGTGTACAGGCTGGATGGGTTTACACAGATAGGGAAGGTGTACAGCCTGGAGGGGTTTACAGAGATAGGCAGGGTGTACAGGCTGGAGGGGTTTACAGAGATAGGGAGGGTGTACAGGCTGGAGGGGTTTACAGAGATAGGGAAGGTATACAGGCTGGAGGGGTTTACAGAGATAGTGAGGGTGCACAGGCTGTAGGGGTTTACAGAGACAGGGAGGGTGTACAAGCTGGAGGGGTTTACACGGATAGGGAGGGGTGTACTGGCTGGAGGGTTTACACAGATAAGGAAGGTGCGGAGACTGGAGGGGTTTAAACAGATAGGGAGGGTGTACAGGCTGGAGGGGCTTCAAGAGATATGGAGGGTGTACAGGCTGGTCGGGGTTACAGAGATTGGGAAAGCATACCGGCTGGAGGGGTTTACAGAGCTACGGAGGCTCTACAGGCTGGAGGGGTTACAGAGATACGGAGGGTGTAAATGCTGGAGCGGTTTACAGAGATAGGGAGGGTGTGCAGGTTGGAGGGGTTTACAGAGATAGTGAGGGTGCACAGGCTGGAGGGGTTTAGAGAGATAGGGAGGGTGTACAAGCTGGAGGGGTTTACACGGATAGGGAGGTGTGTACTGGCTGGAGGGTTTACACAGATAAGGAAGGTGCGGAGACTGGAGGGGTTTAAACAGATAGGGAGGGTGTACAGGCTGGAGGGGTTTCAAGAGATATGGAGGGTGTACAGGCTGGTCGGGGTTACAGAGATAGGGAAAGCATACCGGCTGGAGGGGTTTACAAAGATACGGAGGCTCTACAGGCTAGAGGGGTTACAGAGATACGGATGGTGTAAATGCTGGAGCGGTTTACAGAGATAGGGACGGTGTGCAGGCTGGAGGGGTTTTCACAAATAGGGAGGTGTGTACAGGCTGTATGGGGTTACAGAGATAGGGAGGGTGTACAGGCTGGTGGGGGTTACAGAGATAGGGAAAGCATACCGGCTGGAGGGGTTTACAAAGATACGGAGGCTCGACAGGCTAGAGGGGTTACAGAGATACGGATGGTGTAAATGCTGGAGCGGTTTACAGAGATAGGGACGGTGTGCAGGCTGGAGGGGTTTTCACAAATAGGGAGGTGTGTACAGGCTGTATGGGGTTACAGAGATAGGGAGGGTGTACAGGCTGGTGGGGGTTACAGAGATAGGGAGAGTGTACAGGCTGGAGGGGTTTACAGGAATAGGGAGGGGTGTACTGGCTGGAGGGGTGTACAGAGGTAGGGAGGGTGTACAGGCTGGAGGAGTTTAGAGAGATAGGGAGGGTATAAAGGCTGGAGGAGTTACAGAGATACGGAGTGTGTACAGGCTGGAGGGGTTTACAGAGATAGTGAGGTTGCACAGGCTGGAGTGGTTTACAGAGATAGGGAGTGGTATACAGGCTGGAGGGGTTTACAGAGACAGGCAGAGTTTGCAGTCTGGTGGGAACTACAGAGATAGGGAGGGTATACAGGCTAGAGTGGTTTACAGAGATAGGGAGGATGTACTGGCTGGAGGGGTTTTACAGAGAGGGAGGGTGTACAGGCTGGATGGTTTACAGAGATAGGGAGGGTGTACAGGCTGGTGCGGGTTACAGAGATAGGGAGAGTTTACAGGCTGGAGGGGTTTACACAGATAAGGAGGCTGTACAGGCTGGAGGAATTTACAGGGATAGGGAGGGGTGTGCAGGCTGCAGGTGTTTACAGAGATAGGGAGGGTGCGCAGGTTGGAGGGGTTTACACGGATAGGGAGGGTATAAAGGCTGGAGGGGTTTACAGAGACAGGCAGAGTTTGCAGTCTGGTGGGAACTACAGAGATAGGGAGGGTATACAGGCTAGAGTGGTTTACAGAGATAGGGAGGATGTACTGGCTGGAGGGGTTTACAGAGAGGGAGGGTGTACAGGCTGGATGGTTTACAGAGATAGGGAGGGTGTACAGGCTGGTGCGGGTTACAGAGATAGGGAGAGTTTACAGGCTGGAGGGGTTTACACAGATAAGGAGGCTGTACAGGCTGGAGGAATTTACAGGGATAGGGAGGGTGCGCAGGCTGGAGGTGTTACAGAAATAGGGAGGGTGTAGAGGCTAGAGGGGTTTACAAAGATAGGGAGGGGTCCACAGGCTGGAGTGGTTTACAGAGATAGGGAGTGTGTACACGCTGGAGGGGTTTACAAAGATAGGGAGGGTGCGCAGGTTGGAGGGGTTTACACGGATAGGGAGGGTATAAAGGCTGGAGGGGTTACAGAGATAGGGAGAGTGTACAAGCTGAAGGGGGTTACAGAGATAAGGAGGGTGTACAGGCTGGAGGGGATTACAGAGATAAGGAGGGGTGTACAGGCATGAGCGGTTTACAGAGATAGGGAGGGTTTTCAGACTGGAGGGGTTTACAGAGATAGTGAGGGTAAACAAGATCGAGGGGTTTACAAAGATAGGGACGGGTGTACAGACTGCAGGGATTTTCAGTGATAGGGAGGGTGTACAAGCTGGAGGGGTTTACAGAGATAAGGAGGAAGTACAGGCTGTAGGGATTTTCAGAGACAGGGAGTGGTGAACAGACTGGAGTGGTTTACAGAGGTAGGGAGGGTGTACAGGCTGGAGGGGTTTACAGAGACAGGGAGGGTTTGCAGGCTGGAGGGGTTCACAGAGATAGGGTGGGTGTACAAGGTGTAGGGGTTTACAGAGATAGGGAGGGTTTACAGGCTGGAGGGTTTACAGAGATAGGGAAGGTGTACAGGCTGGAGGGGTTTACAGAGATAGGGAGGGTGCAAAGGCTGGAGGGGTTAACAGAGATAGGGAGGGTGTACAGGCTGTAGCAGTTTTCAAAGATAGGGAGGGGTCCACAGGCTGGAGTGGTTTACAGAGATAGGGAGGGTGTACAGGCTGGAGGAGTTTACAGAGATAGGGAGGCTGTACAGGCTCGAGGGGTTTACAGAGATGAGGCTGTACAGGCTGGAGGGGTTTACAGAGATAGGGAGGGTGCACAGGCTGGAGGGACTTACAGGGATAGGGAGGGGTGTACTGGCTGCAGGGGTTTACAGAGATAGGGAGGGCCTCCAGGCTGGAGGGGTTACAGAAATAGGAAGGGTGTAGAGGCTGGATGGGTTTAAAAAGATAGGGAGGGGTCCACAGGCTGGAGTGGTTTACAGAGATAGGGAGGGTGTACAGGCTGGTGGGGGTTACAGAGATAGGAAGGGTTTACAGGCTAGAGGGGTTTACAGAGATAGGGTGGGTTTGAAGGCTGGAGGGGTTTACAGAGATAGGTCGGGTGTACAAGGTGGAGGGGGTTACATAGATAGGGAGGGTGTACAGGCTGGAGGGGTTTACAGAGATAAGGAAGGAATGCAGGCTGGCGGGATTTACAGAGATAGTGAGGGTGCACAGGCTGGAGGGGTTTACAGGGATAGGGAGGCATAACAGGCTGGAGTGGTTTACAGAGATAGGGAGTGGTATACAGGCTGGAGGGGTTTACAGAGACAGGGAGGGTTTGCAGGCTGGTGGGAACTACAGAGATAGGGAGGGTATACAGGCTGGAGGGTTTTACAGAGATAGGGAGGATGTACTGGCTGGAGGGGTTTACAGAGATAGTGAGGGTGTACAGGCTGGATGGTTTACAGAGATAGGGAGGGTGTACAGGCTGGTGCGGGTTACAGAGATAGGGAGGGTTTACAGGCTGGAGGGGTTTACAGAGATAGGGTGGGTATACAGGCTGGAGGGGTTTACAAATATAGGGAGGGTGTACCAGCTGGAGGGGTTTACAGAGACAGGGAGGGTTTGCAGGCTGGAGGGATTTACAGAGATTGGGAGGGTGTACAAAGTGGAGGGGTTTACAGGGATACGGAGGGTGTACAGGCTGGAGAGGTTTACAGAGATAGGGAAGGTATACAGTCTGGAGGGGTTTACTGAGATAGGGAGGGTGTAACGGCTGCAGGGGTTTACAGAGGTACTGAGGGTGCACAGGCTGGAGGGGTTTACAGAGATAGGGAGTGTGTACATGTGTAGGGCTTTACAGGGATAGGGAGGGGTGTACTTGCTGGAGGGGTTTCCAGAGATAGGAAGGGTGCGAAGGCTGCATGGGTTTCCACAGATAGGGTGGGTATAAATGCTGGAGGGGTTACAGAGATAGGGAGGGGTGTACAGGCTGTATGGGGTTACAGAGATGGGGAGGCTGTACAGGCTGCTGCAGGCTACAGAGATAGTGAGGGTGTACATGGAGGGGTTTATACAGATAGGGTGGGTATAAATGCTGGAGGGGTTACAGAGATAAGGAGGCTGTACAGGCTGGAGGGGTTTACAGAGATAGGGAGGGTGCACAGGCTGAAGGGGTTTACAGAGATAAGGAGGGTGTGCAGGCTGGAGGGGTTTTCACAAATAGGGAGGTGTGTACAGGCTGTATGGTGTTACAGAGATAGCGAGGGTGTACAGGCTGGTGGGGGTTACAGAGATAGGGAGGGTGTACAGAGCTAGGGAGAGTGTACAGGCTGGAGGGATTTACAGAGATAGGAAGGGTGTACAGTCTGCGGAGGTTTACAGAGATAGGGAGGGTGTGCAGGCTGGAAGCGTTTACATCGATAGGGAGGTGTATACAGGCTGGAGGGGTTTACCGAGATAGTGAGGGTGTAAAGGATGCAGGGGTTTACTGAGATAGTGAGGGTGCACAGGCTGGAGGGGTTTGCAGGGATAGGGAGGGGTGTACTGGCTGGAGGGGTTTACAGTGATAGGGAGGGTGCGAAGGCTGGAGGGGTTACAAAGCTAGGGAGGGTGTACAGTCTGGTGGGGGTTACAGAGATAGGGAGGGTGTACAGGCTGGAGGGCTTTACAGAGATAGGGAGGGTGTACTTGCTGGAGGGGTTTCCAGAGATAGGAAGGGTGCGAAGGCTGGAGGGGTTTACACAGATAGGGTGTGTATAAATGCTGGAGGGGTTACAGAGATACGGAGGGGTGTACAGGCTGTATGGGGTTACAGAGATAGGGAGTGTGTACAGGCTGCTGCAGGTTACAGAGATAGGGAGGGTGTATATGGAGGGGTTTACAGAGATAGGGAGAGTGTACATGCTGCAGGGGTTTATAGAGATAAGGAGGGTGTACAGCCTGGACGGGTTTACACAGATAGGGAGGGTGTACAGTCTGTAGGGGTTTACAGAGATAGGGAGGGTAAACAGGCTCGAGGGGTATACAGAGATAGAGACGGCGGCACTGGCTGTAGGGATTTACAGAGATAAGGAGGGTGTACAAGCTGAAGGGGTTTACAGAGATAACGAGGGTGTGCAGGCTGGAGGGGTTTTCACAAATAGGGAGGTGTGTACAGGCTGTATGGGGTTACAGAGATCGCGAGGGTGTACAGGCTGGTGGGGGTTACAGAGATAGGGAGGGTGTACAGGCTGGAGGAGTTTACAAAGATAGGGAGGGGTCCACAGGCTGGAAGGGTTTACAGAGATAGGGAGGGGTGCATAGGCTGGAGAATTTTACAGAGATAGTGAGGCTGTATAGGCTCGAGGGGTTTTCAGAGATAAGGAGGCTGTACAAGCTGGAGGGGTGTACAGAGATAGGGAGGGTGCACAGGCTGGAAGTCTTACAGAAATAGGGAGGGTGTAGAGGCTGGATGGGTTTAAAAAGATAGGGAGGGGTCCACAGGCTGGAGTGGTTTACAGAGATAGGGACTGGTATACAGGCTGGAGGGGTTTACAGAGACAGGGAGGGTTTGCAGGCTGGTGGGAACTACAGAGATAGGGAGGGTATACAGGCTGGAGGGGTTTACAGAGATAGGGAGGGTGTACAGGCTGGATGGTGTACAGAGATAGGGAGGGTGTACAGGCTGGTGCGGGTTACAGAGATAGGGAGGGTTTAAAGGCTGGAGGGGTTTACAGAGATAAGGAGGCTATACAGGCTGGAGGGGTTTACAGAGATAGGGAGGGTGCGCAGGCTGGAGGTGTTACAGAAATAGGGAGGGTGTTGAGGCTGGAGGGGTTTACAAAGATAGGGAGGGGTCCACAGGCTGGAGTGGTTTACAGAGATAGGGAGGGTGTACAGGCTGGAGGGGTTTACAGACATAGGGATGGTGTACAGGCTGGTGGGGGTTACAGAGATAGGGTGGGTTTGCAGGCTGGAGGGGTTTACAGAGATAGGTCGGGTATACAAGGTGGAGGGGTTTACATAGATAGGGAGGGTGTACAGGCTGGAGGGGTTTACAGAGATAGGGAGAGTGTACAGTCTGGAGGGGTTTACAGAGATAGGGAGGGTAAACAGGCTCGAGGGGTATACAGAGATAGAGACGGCGGCACAGGCTGGAGGGGTTTATAGAGATAGGGAGGGTGTACAAGCTGAAGGGGTTTACAGAGATAGGGAGGGTGTACAGAGCTAGGGAGAGTGTACAGGCTGTGGAGGTTTACAGAGATAGGGAGGGTGTGCAGGCTGGAAACGCTTACATCGATAGGGAGGCGTATACAGGCTGGACGGGTTTACCGAGATAGTGAGGGTGTACAGGTTGAAGGGGTTTAGAGTGATAGGGAGGGTGTACAAGCGGGAGCGATTTACAGGAATAAGGAGGGGTGCGCAGGCTGGAGGAGTTTAGAGAGATAGGGAGGGTATAAAGGCTGGAGGATTTACAGAGATAGGGAGTGTGTACGGGCTGGAGGGGTTTACAAAGATATGGAGGGGTGTACAGGCTGGAGGGGTTTACAGAGATAAGGAAGGAATGCAGGCTGGCGGGATTTACAGAGATAGTGAGGGTGCACAGGCTGGAGGGGTTTACAGGAATAGGGAGGCATAACAGGCTGGAGTGGTTTACAGAGATAGGGAGTGGTATACAGGCTGGAGGGGTTTACAGAGACAGGGAGGGTTTGCAGGCTGGTGGGAACTACAGAGATAGGGAGGGTATACAGGCTGGAGGGTTTACAGAGATAGGGAGGATGTACTGGCTGGAGGGGTTTACAGAGATAGGGAGGGTGTACAGGCTGGATGGTTTACAGAGATAGGGAGGGTGTACAGGCTGGTGCGGGTTACAGAGATAGGGAGGGTTTACAGGCTGGAGGGGTTTACAGAGATAGGGTGGGTATACAGGCTGGAGGGGTTTACAAATATAGGGAGGGTGTACCAGCTGGAGGGGTTTACAGAGACAGGGAGGGTTTGCAGGCTGGAGGGATTTACAGAGATTGGGAGGGTGTACAAAGTGGAGGGGTTTACAGGGATACGGAGGGTGTACAGGCTGGAGAGGTTTACAGAGATAGGGAAGGTATACAGTCTGGAGGGGTTTACTGAGATAGGGAGGGTGTAACGGCTGCAGGGGTTTACAGAGGTACTGAGGGTGCACAGGCTGGAGGGGTTTACAGAGATAGGGAGTGTGTACAGGTGTAGGGCTTTACAGGGATAGGGAGGGGTGTACTTGCTGGAGGGGTTTCCAGAGATAGGAAGGGTGCGAAGGCTGCAGGGGTTTACACAGATAGGGTGGGTATAAATGCTGGAGGGGTTACAGAGATAGGGAGGGGTGTACAGGCTGCTGCAGGCTACAGAGATAGTGAGGGTGTACATGGGAGGGGTTTACACAGATAGGGTGGGTATAAATGCTGGAGAGGTTACAGAGATAAGGAGGCTGTACAGGCTGGAGGGTTTACAGAGATAGGGAGTGTGTACAGTCTGTAGGGGTTTACAGAGATAGGGAGGGTAAACAGGCTCGAGGGGTATACAGAGATAGAGACGGCGGCACAGGCTGGAGGGGTTTACAGAGATAGGGAGGGTGTACAAGCTGAAGGGGTTTACAGAGATAAGGAGGGTGTGCAGGCTGGAGGGGTTTACACAAATAGGGAGGTGTGTACAGGCTGTATGGGGTTACAGAGATAGCGAGGGTGTACAGGCTGGTGGGGGTTACAGAGATAGGGAGGGTGTACAGAGCTAGGGAGAGTGTACAGGCTGGAGGGATTTACAGAGATAGGAAGGGTGTACAGGCTGTGGAGGTTTACAGAGATAGGGAGGGTGTGCAGGCTGGAAACGCTTACATCGATAGGGAGGCGTATACAGGCTGGACGGGTTTACCGAGATAGTGAGGGTGTACAGGTTGAAGGGGTTTAGAGTGATAGGGAGGGTGTACAAGCGGGAGCGATTTACAGGAATAAGGAGGGGTGCACAGGCTGGAGGGGTTTACAGAGATAGGGAGGGTGTACTGGCTGGAGGGGTTTACAGAGATAGGGAGGGTGCGCAGGCTGGAGGAGTTTAGAGAGATAGGGAGGGTATAAAGGCTGGAGGATTTACAGAGATAGGGAGTGTGTACAGGCTGGAGGGGTTTACAAAGATATGGAGGGGTGTACAGGCTGGAGGGGTTTACAGAGATAAGGAAGGAATGCAGGCTGGCGGGATTTACAGAGATAGTGAGGGTGCACAGGCTGGAGGGGTTTACAGGAATAGGGAGGCATAACAGGCTGGAGTGGTTTACAGAGATAGGGAGTGGTATACAGGCTGGAGGGGTTTACAGAGACAGGGAGGGTTTGCAGGCTGGTGGGAACTACAGAGATAGGGAGGGTATACAGGCTGGAGGGTTTTACAGAGATAGGGAGGATGTACTGGCTGGAGGGGTTTACAGAGATAGGGAGGGTGTACAGGCTGGATGGTTTACAGAGATAGGGAGGGTGTACAGGCTGGTGCGGGTTACAGAGATAGGGAGGGTTTACAGGCTGGAGGGGTTTACAGAGATAGGGTGGGTATACAGGCTGGAGGGGTTTACAAATATAGGGAGGGTGTACCAGCTGGAGGGGTTTACAGAGACAGGGAGGGTTTGCAGGCTGGAGGGATTTACAGAGATTGGGAGGGTGTACAAAGTGGAGGGGTTTACAGGGATACGGAGGGTGTACAGGCTGGAGAGGTTTACAGAGATAGGGAAGGTATACAGTCTGGAGGGGTTTACTGAGATAGGGAGGGTGTAACGGCTGCAGGGGTTTACAGAGGTACTGAGGGTGCACAGGCTGGAGGGGTTTACAGAGATAGGGAGTGTGTACAGGTGTAGGGCTTTACAGGGATAGGGAGGGGTGTACTTGCTGGAGGGGTTTCCAGAGATAGGAAGGGTGCGAAGGCTGCAGGGGTTTACACAGATAGGGTGGGTATAAATGCTGGAGGGGTTACAGAGATAGGGAGGGGTGTACAGGCTGCTGCAGGCTACAGAGATAGTGAGGGTGTACATGGAGGGGTTTACACAGATAGGGTGGGTATAAATGCTGGAGGGGTTACAGAGATAAGGAGGCTGTACAGGCTGGAGGGGTTTACAGAGATAGGGAGGGTGCACAGGCTGAAGGGGTTTACAGAGATAAGGAGGGTGTGCAGGCTGGAGGGGTTTTCACAAATAGGGAGGTGTGTACAGGCTGTCTGGGGTTACAGAGATAGCGAGGGTGTACAGGCTGGTGGGGGTTACAGAGATAGGGAGGGTGTACAGAGCTAGGGAGAGTGTACAGGCTGGAGGGATTTACAGAGATAGGAAGGGTGTACAGTCTGCGGAGGTTTACAGAAATAGGGAGGGTGTGCAGGCTGGAAGCTTTTACATCGATAGGGAGGCGTATACAGGCTGGATGGTTTACAGAGATAGGGAGGGTGTGCAGGCTGGTGCGGGTTACAGAGATAGGGAGGGTTTAGAGGCTGGAGGGGTTTACAGAGATAAGGAGGCTGTACAGGCTGGAGGGGTTTACAGAGATATGGAGGGTAAACAGGCTCGAGGGGTATACAGAGATAGAGACGGCGGCACAGGCTGGAGGGATTTACAGAGATAAGGAGGGTGTACAAGCTGAAGGGGTTTACAGAGATAACGAGGGTGTGCAGGCTGGAGGGGTTTTCACAAATAGGGAGGTGTGTACAGGCTGTATGGGGTTACAGAGATCGCGAGGGTGTACAGGCTGGTGGGGGTTACAGAGATAGGGAGGGTGTACAGGCTGGAGGAGTTTACAAAGATACGGAGGGGTCCACAGGCTGGAAGGGTTTATAGAGATAGGGAGGGGTGCATAGGCTGGAGAATTTTACAGAGATAGGGAGGCTGTACAGGTTCGAGGGGTTTACAGAGATAAGGAGGCTGTACAGGCTGGAGGGGTTTACAGAGATAGGGAGGGTGCACAGGCTGGAAGTCTTACAGAAATAGGGAGGGTGTAGAGGCTGGATGGGTTTAAAAAGATAGGGAGGGGTCCACAGGCTGGAGTGGTTTACAGAGATAGGGAGTGGTATACAGGCTGGAGGGGTTTACAGAGATGGGGAGTGTGTACAGGCTGGAGGGGTTTACAGGGATAGGGAGGGGTGTACTTCCTGGAGAGGTTTACAGAGATAGGAAGGGTGCGAAGGCTGGAGGGGTTTACACAGATAGGGTGGGTATAAATGCTGGAGGGGTTACAGAGATAGGGAGGGGTGTACAGGCTGTATGGGGTTACAGAGATAGGGAGTGTGTACAGGCTGCGGCAGGTTACAGAGATAGGGAGGGTGTACATGGAGGGGTTTACAGAGATAGGGAGAGTGTACATGCTGCAGGGGTTTATAGAGATAAGGAGGGTGTACAGCCTGGACGGGTTTACACAGATAGGGAGGGTGTACAGTCTGTAGGGGTTTACAGAGATAGGGAGGGTAAACAGGCTCGAGGGGTATACAGAGATAGAGACGGCGGCACAGGCTGGAGGGATTTACAGAGATAGGGAGGGTGTACAAGCTGAAGGGGTTTACAGAGATAAGGAGGGTGTGCAGGCTGGAGGGGTTTTCACAAATAGGGAGGTGTGTACAGGCTGTATGGTGTTACAGAGATAGCGAGGGTGTACAGGCTGGTGGGGGTTACAGAGATAGGGAGGGTGTACAGGTTGAAGGGGTTTAGAGTGATAGGGAGGGTGTACAAGCGGGAGCGATTTACAGGAATAAGGAGGGGTGCACAGGCTGGAGGGGTTTACAGAGATAGGGAGGGTGTACTGGCTGGAGGGGTTTACAGAGATAGGGAGGGTGCGCAGGCTGGAGGAGTTTAGAGTGATAGGGAGGGTATAAAGGCTGGAGGATTTACAGAGATAGGGAGTGTGTACAGGCTGGAGGGGTTTACAAAGATATGGAGGGGTGCACAGGCTGGAGGGGTTTACAGAGATAGGGAGGGTGCGCAGGTTGGAGGGGTTTACACAGATAGGGAGGGTATAAAGGCTGGAGGGGTTACAGAGATAGGGAGGGGTGCACAGGCTGGAGGGGTTTACAGAGATAGGGAGGGTGTACAAGCTGAAGGGGTTTACAGAGATAAGGAGTGGTATAAAGGCCAGAGGGGTTTACAGAGACAGGGAGGGTTTGCAGGCTGATGGGAGTTACACAGATAGGGAGGGTGTACAGGCTAGAGGGGTTTACAAAGATAGGGAGGGTGTACAGGCTGGAGGGGTTTACAGT
>NW_027275448.1:0-58618 GCF_030028105.1 Mobula birostris
AAACACCTGCACTGGATCTCATGCCATGAATCTCATATCCTGAAACTGACGCCTTGAATCACATGCCCTGAAACTCCTGCCCTGAAACTCATGCCCTGAAACTCATGCCCTGAATCTCATGCCCTGAATCTCGTGCCCTGAAACTCCTGCACTTAAACACCTGCCCTGAAAATCATGCCCTGAATCTCATGCTCTAAAACTCGTGCACTAAATCTCATGCCCTCAATTAACTGCACTGAAAACTCATGCCCAAAAAATCTCATGCCCTGAAACTCATGCCCTGAACCTCATGCCCTGAAACTCAAGCCCTGAATCTCATGCCCTGAAACTCTTGCCCTAAATCACAAACCCTGAAACTCCTGCCTGAAACTCATGCACTGAACCTCAAGCCCTGAATCACATGCCCTAAAACTCCTGCCCTGAATCATCTGCCCCAGAAACTCATGCCCTGAATTACATGCCCTGAAATACCTGCCCTGAATCTCATGCCCTGAAATTCATGCCCTGAATCTCATGCCCTGAAACTCATGCCCTGAATCACATGCCCTAAAACTCCTGCCCTGAATCAGCTGCCCAGAAACTCATGCCCTGAATTACATGCCCTGAAATATCTGCCCTGAATCTCATACCCTGAAACTCATGCCCTAAATCTCATGCCCTGAAACTCCTGCCCTCAAACTCATGCACTGAAACTCATGCCCTGAATCTCATGCCTTGAAACTCCTGCCCTCCAAACTTATGCACTGAAACTCATGCCCTGAATCTCCTGCAGTGAAACTCATGCCATGAATCTCATATCCTGAAACTCATGCCCTGAATCTCATGCCCTGAATCTCATGCCCAGAAACTCCTGCACTGAAACACCTGCCCTGAATCTCCTGCCCTGAAAATCATGCCCTGAAACTCAAGCCCTGAATCTCATGCACTGAAACTCATGCCCTAAATCTCATACCCTGAATCTCCTGCCCTGAAACTCATGCACTGAAACTCATGCCCTGAATCACATGCCCTAAAAAACTCCTGCCCCTGAATCATCTGCCCAGAAACTTATGCCCTGAATTACAAGCCCGGAAATTCCTGCCCTGAATCTCATGCCCTGAAACTCATGCCCTGAATGTCATGCCCTGAATCTCACTCTCTGAAACTCGTGCACTGAATCTCATGACCTCAAGGTCCTGCACTGAAACTCATGCCCTGAATCTCATGTCCTGAAACTCCTGCCTGAATCACCTACCCTGAAACTCATGCCCTGAATCTCATGCGCTGAAACTCCTGCACTGAAACTCATGCCATGAATCTCATATCCTGAAACTCACGCCCTGAATCACATGCCCTGAAACTCCTGCCCTGAAAACTCATGCCCTGAAACTCATGCCCTGAAACTCATGCCCTGAATCTCATGCCCTGAATCTCGTGCCCTGAAACTCCTGCACTGAAACACCTGCCCTGAATCTCCTGCCCTGAAAATGAAGCCCTGAATCTCATGCTCTAAAACTCGTGCACTGAATCTCATGCCCTCAATTAACTGCACTGAAAGTCATGCCCTGAATCTCATGCCCTGAAACTCATGCCCTGAACCTCATGCCCTGAAACTCAAGCCCTGAATCTCATGCCCTGAAACTCTTGCCCTAAATCACATACCCTGAAACTCCTGCCCTGAAACTCATGCACTGAAACTCATGCCCTGAATCACATGCCCTAAAACTCCTGCCCTGAATCATCTGCCCAGAAACTCATGCCCTGAATTACATGCCTGAAATACCTGCCCTGAATCTCATGCCCTGAAACTCATACCCTGAATCTCTTGCCCTGAAACTCCTGCACTGAAACTCATGCACTGAAACTAATGCCCTGAATCACACTAAAACTCCTGCCCTGAATCATCTGCCCAGAAACTCATGCCCTGAATTACATGCCCTGAAATACCTGCCCTGAATCTCATGCCCTGAAACTCACGCCCTGAATCTCATGCCCTGAAATTCCTGCACTGAAACTCATGCCATGAATCTCATATCCTGAAACTCACGCCCTGAATTACATGCCCTGAAACTCCTGCCCTGAAAACTCATGCCCTGAAACTCATGCCCTGAATCTCATGCCCTGAAACTCCTGCACTGAAACACCTGCCCTGAATCTCCTGCCCTGAAACTCATGCCCTGAATCTCATGACCTGAATCTCATGCTTTGAAACTCGTGCACTGAATCTCAGGACCTCAATTTCCTGCACTGAAACTCATGCCCTGAATCTCATGTCCTGAAACTCCTGCCCTGAATCACCTACCCTGAAACTCAAGCCCTGAATCTCATGCCCTGAAACTCCTGCACTGAAACTCATGCCATGAATCTCATATCCTGAAACTCACGCCCTGAATCACATGCCCTGAAACTCCTGCCCTGAAACTCCTGCCCTGAAACTCATGCCCTGAAACTCATGCCCTGAATCTCATGTCCTGAAACTCATGCCCTGAATCTCATGCCCTGAAACTCCTGCACTGAAAGACCTGCCCTGAATCTCCTGCCCTGAAAATCATGCCCTGAATCTCATGCCCTGAATCTCATGCCCTGAAACTCAAGCCCTGAATCTCATGCCCTGAAACTCTTGCCCGAAATCACATACCCTGAAACTCCTGCCCTGAAACTCATGCACTGAAACTCATGCCCTGAATCACATGCCCTAAAACTCCTGCCCTGAATCATCTGCCCAGAAACTCATGCCCTGAATTACATGCCCTGAAATACCTGCCCTGAATCTCATGCCTTGAAACTCATGCCCTGAATCTCATGCCCTGAAACTCCTGCACTGAAACTGATGCCCTGAAACTCATGCCCTGAATCACATGCCCTATAACTCCTGCCCTGAATCAGCTGCCCAGAAACTCATGCCCTGAATTACATGCCCTGAAATATCTGCCCTGAATCTCATGCCCTGAAACTCATGCCCTGAATCTCATGCCCTGAAACTCATGCCCTGAATCTCATGCGCTGAAACTCCTGCCCTCAAACTCATGCACTGAAACTCATGCCCTGAATCTCATGCCTTGAAACTCCTGCCCTCAAACTTATGCACTGAAACTCATGCCCTGAAACTCCTGCACTGAAACTCATGCCATGAATCTCATATCCTGAAACTCATGCCCTGAATCTCATGCCCTGAATCTCATGCCCAGAAACTCCTGCACTGAAACACCTGCCCTGAATCTCCTGCCCTGAAAATCATGCCTGAAACTCAAGCCCTGAATCTCATGCACTGAAACTCATGCCCTAAATCTCATACACTGAATCTCCTGCCCTGAAACTCATGCACTGAAACTCATGCCCTGAATCACATGCCCTAAAACTCCTGCCCTGAATCATCTGCCCAGAAACTCATGCCCTGAATCTCATGCCCTGAAACTCCTGCCCTCAAACTCATGCAGTGAAACTCAAGCCCTGAATTTCATGTCTTGAAACTCCTGTCCTGAATCTCATGCCCTGAAACTCATGCCCTGAATCTCATGCCTTGAAACTCCTGCACTGAAACTCATGCCATGAATCTCATATCCTGAAACTCACGCCCTGAATTACATGCCCTGAAACTCCTGCCTTGAAACGCATGCCCTGAAACTCATTCCCTGAATCTCCTGTCCTAAAACTCATGCCCTGAATCTCATGCCCTGAAACTCCTGCACTGAAACACCTGCCCTGAATCTCCTGCTTTGAAACTCATGCCCTGAATCTCATGCCCTGAATCTCACGCTCTGAAACTCGTGCACTGAATCTCATGACCTCAAGGTCCTGCACTGAAACTCATGCCCTGAATCTCATGTCCTGAAACTCCTGCCCTGAATCACCTACCCTGAAACTCATGCCCTGAATCTCATGCCCTGAAACTCCTGCACTGAAACTCATGCCATGTATCTCATATCCTGAAACTCACGCCCTGAATCACATGCCCTGAAACTCCTGCCCTGAAACTCATGCCCTGAAACTCATGCCCTGAAACTCATGCCCTGAATCTCCTGTCCTGAAACTCATGCCCTGAATCTCATGCCCTGAATCTCATGCCCTGAAACTCCTGCACTGAAACACCTGCCCTGAATCTCCTGCCCTGAAAATCATGCCCTGAATCTCATGCCCTGAATCTCATGCTCTGAAACTCGTGCACTGAATCTCATGCCCTCAAGTTCCTGCACTGAAACTGATGCCCTGAATCTCATGCCCTGAAACTCATGCCCTGAACCTCATGCCCTGAAACTCAAGCCCTGAATCTCTTGCCCTGAAACTCATGCCCTAAATCACATACCCTGAAACTACTGCCCTGAAACTCATGCACTGAAACTCATGCCCTGAATCACATGCCCTAAAATTCCTGCCCTGAATCATCTGCCCAGAAACTCATGCCCTAATTACATGCCCTGAAATACCTACCCTGAATCTCATGCCCTGAAACTCATGCCCTGAAACTCCTGCACTGAAACACCTGCCTTGAATCTCCTGCCTTGAAAATCATGCCCTGAATCTCATGCCCTGAATCTCATGCCCTGAATCTCATGCCCTGAAACTCCTGCACTGAAACACCTGCCCTGAATCTCCTGCCCTGAAAATCATGCCCTGAATCTCATGCTCTGAAACTCGTGCACTGAATCTCATGCCCTCAAGTTCCTGCACTGAAACTCATGCCCTGAATCTCATGCCCTGAAACTCATGCCCTGAACCTCATGCCCTGAAACTGAAGCCCTGAATCTCATGCCCTGAAACTCATGCTCTAAATCACATACCCTGAAACTAATGCCCTGAAACTCATGCACTGAAACTCATGCCCTGAATCACATGCCCTAAAATTCCTGCCCTGAATCATCTGCCCAGAAACTCATGCCCTAAATTACATGCCCTGAAATACCTACCCTGAATCTCATGCCCTGAAACTCATGCCCTGAATCTCATGCCCTGAATCTCATGCCCTGAAACTCCTGCACTGAAACACCTGCCCTGAATCTCCTGCCTTGAAAATCATGCCCTGAATCTCATGCCCTGAATCTCATGCTCTGAAACTCGTGCACTGAATCTCATGCCCTCAAGTTCCTGCACTGAAACTCATGCCCTGAATCTCATGCCCTGAAACTCATGCCCTGAATCTCATGCCCTGAAACTCAAGCCCTGAATCTCATGCCCTGAAACTCAAGCCCTAAATCACATACCCTGAAACTCCTGCCCTGAAACTCATGCACTGAATCTCATGCCCTGAACCACATGCCCTAAAACTAATGCCCTGAATCATCTGCCCGGAAACTCATGCCCTGAATTACATGCCCTGAAATACCTGCCCTGAATCTCATGCCCTGAAACTCATGCCCTGAATCTCATGCCCTGAAACTCCTGCCCTCAAACTCATGCACTGAAACTCATGCCTTTAATCTCATGCCTTGAAACTCCTGCCCTCAAATTCATGCACTGAAACTCATGCCCTGAATCTCATCCCCTGAAACACCTGCACTGAATCTCATGCCATGAATCTCATATCCTGAAACTGACGCCTTGAATCACATGCCCTGAAACTCCTGCCCTGAAACTCATGCCCTGAAACTCATGCCCTGAAACTCATGCCCTGAATCTCATGCCCTGAATCTCGTGCCCTGAAACTCCTGCACTTAAACACCTGCCCTGAATCTCCTGCCATGAAAATCATGCCCTGAAACTCATGCTCTAAAACTCGTGCACTGAATCTCATGCCCTCAATTAACTGCACTGAAACTCATGCCCAAAAATCTCATGCCCTGAAACTCATGCCCTGAACCTCATGCCCTGAAACTCAAGCCCTGAATCTCATGCCCTGAAACTCTTGCCCTAAATCACAAACCCTAAACTCCTGCCCTGAAACTCATGCACTGAACCTCATGCCCCGAATCACATGCCCTAAAACTCCTGCCCTGAATCATCTGCCCAGAAACTCATGCCCTGAATTACATGCCCTGAAATACCTGCCCTGAATCTCATGCCCTGAAATTCATGCCCTGAATCTCATGCCCTGAAACTCCTGCACTGAAACTCATGCCCTGAAACTCATGCCCTGAATCACATGCCCTAAAACTCCTGCCCTGAATCAGCTGCCCAGAAACTCATGCCCTGAATTACATGCCCTGAAATATCTGCCCTGAATCTCATACCCTGAAACTCATGCCCTAAATCTCATGCCCTGAAACTCCTGCCCTCAAACTCATGCACTGAAACTCATGCCCTGAATCTCATGCCTTGAAATTCCTGCCCTCAAACTTATGCACTGAAACTCATGCCCTGAATCTCCTGCAGTGAAACTCATGCCATGAATCTCATATCCTGAAACTCATGCCCTGAATCTCATGCCCTGAATCTCATGCCCAGAAACTCCTGCACTGTAACACCTGCCCTGAATCTCCTGCCCTGAAAATCATGCCCTGAAACTCAAGCCCTGAATCTCATGCACTGAAACTCATGCCCTGAATCTCATACCCTGAATCTCCTGCCCTGAAACTCATGCACTGAAACTCATGCCCTGAATCTCATGCCCAAAAACTCCTGCTCTGAAACACCTGCCCTGAATCTCCTGCCCTGAAAATCATGCCTGAATCTCATGCCCTGAATCTCATGCTCTGAAACTCGTGCACTGAATCTCATGCCCTCAAGTTCCTGCACTGAAACTCATGCCCTGAATCTCATGCCCTGAAACTCATGCCCTGAACCTCATGCCCTGAAACTCAAGCCCTGAATCTCATGCCCTGAAACTCATGCCCTAAATCTTATACCCTGAAACTAATGCCCTGAAACTCATGCACTGAAACTCATGCCCTGAATCACATGCCCTAAAATTCCTGCCCTGAATCATCTGCCCAGAAACTCATGCCCTAAATTACATGCCCTGAAATACCTGCCCTGAATCTCATGCCCTGAAAACTCATGCCCTGAATCTCATGCCCTGAAACTCCTGCCCTCAAACTCATGCACTGAAACTCATGCCTTTAATCTCATGCCTTGAAACTCCTGCCCTCAAATTCATGCCCTGAAACTCCTGCCCTCAAACTCATGCAGTGAAACTCAAGCCCTGAATTTCATGCCTTGAAACTCCTGTCCTGAATCTCATGCCCTGAAACTCATGCCCTGAATCTCATGCCTTGAAACTCCTGCAGTGAAACTCATGCCATGAATCTCATATCCTGAAACTCACTCACTGAATTACATGCCCTGAAACTCCTGCTTTGAAACGCATGCCCTGAAACTCATTCCCTGAATCTCCTGTCCTAAAACTCACGCCCTGAATCACATGCCCTGAAACTCGTGCCCTGAAACTCATGCCCTGAAACTCATGCCCTGAAACTCATGCCCTGAATCTCCTGTCCTGAAAATCATGCCCTGAATCTCATGCCCTGAATCTCATGCTCTGAAACTCGTGCACTGAATCTCATGCCCTCAAGTTCCTGCACTGAAACTGATGCCCTGAATCTCATGCCCTGAAACTCATGCCCTGAACCTCATGCCCTGAAACTCAAGCCCTGAATCTCATGCCCTGAAACTCATGCCCTAAATCACATACCCTGAAACTACTGCCCTGAAACTCATGCACTGAAACTCATGCCCTGAATCACATGCCCTAAAATTCCTGCCCTGAATCATCTGCCCAGAAACTCATGCCCTAAATTACATGCCCTGAAATACCTACCCTGAATCTCATGCCCTGAAACTCATGCCCTGAAACTCCTGCACTGAAACACCTGCCTTGAATCTCCTGCCTTGAAAATCATGCCCTGAATCTCATGCCCTGAAACTCATGCCCTGAAACTCATGCCCTGAATCTCCTGTCCTGAAACTCATGCCCTGAAACTCCTGCACTGAAACACCTGCCCTGAATCTCTTGCCCTGAAAATCATGCCCTGAATCTCATGCCCTGAATCTCATGCTCTGAAACTAGTGCACTGAATCTCATGCCCTCAAGTTCCTGCACTGAAACTCATGCCCTGAATCTCATGCCCTGAAAACTCATGCCCTGAACCTCATGCCCTGAAACTCAAGCCCTGAATCTCATGCCCTGAAACTCATGCCCTAAATCACATACCCTGAAACTTAATGCCCTGAAACTCATGCACTGAAACTCATGCCCTGAATCACATGCCCTAAAATTCCTGCCCTGAATCATCTGCCCAGAAACTCATGCCCTAAATTACATGCCCTGAAATACCTACCCTGAATCTCATGCCCTGAAACTCATGCCCTGAATCTCATGCCCTGAATCTCCTGCCTTGAAAATCATGCCCTGAATCTCATGCTCTGAATCTCATGCTCTGAAACTCGTCAACTGAATCTCATGCCCTCAAGTTCCTGCACTGAAACTCATGCCCTGAATCTCATGCCCTGAAACTCATGCCCTGAATCTCATGCCCTGAAACTCAAGCCCTGAATCTCATGCCCTGAAACTCATGCCCTAAATCACATACCCTGAAACTCCTGCCCTGAAACTCATGCACTGAATCTCATGCCCTGAACCACATGCCCTAAAACTAATGCCCTGAATCATCTGCCAGAAACTCATGCCCTGAATTACATGCCCTGAAATACCTGCCCTGAATTTCATGCCCTGAAACTCATGCCCTGAATCTCATGCCCTGAAACTCCTGCCCTCAAACTCATGCACTGAAACTCATGCCTTTAATCTCATGCCTTGAAACTCCTGCCCTCAAATTCATGCACTGAAACTCATGCCCTGAATCTCATCCCCTGAAACACCTGCACTGGATCTCATGCCATGAATCTCATATCCTGAAACTGACGCCTTGAATCACATGCCCTGAAACTCTGCCCTGAAACTCATGCCCTGAAACTCATGCCCTGAATCTCATGCCCTGAATCTCGTGCCCTGAAACTCCTGCACTTAAACACCTGCCCTGAAAATCATGCCCTGAATCTCATGCTCTAAAACTCGTGCACTAAATCTCATGCCCTCAATTAACTGCACTGAAACTCATGCCCAAAAATCTCATGCCCTGAAACTCATGCCCTGAACCTCATGCCCTGAAACTCAAGCCCTGAATCTCATGCCCTGAAACTCTTGCCCTAAATCACAAACCCTGAAACTCCTGCCCTGAAACTCATGCACTGAACCTGCAAGCCCTGAATCACATGCCCTAAAACTCCTGCCCTGAATCATCTGCCCAGAAACTCATGCCTGAATTACATGCCCTGAAATACCTGCCCTGAATCTCATGCCCTGAAATTCATGCCCTGAATCTCATGCCCTGAAACTCATGCCCTGAATCACATGCCCTAAAACTCCTGCCCTGAATCAGCTGCCCAGAAACTCATGCCCTGAATTACATGCCCTGAAATATCTGCCCTGAATCTCATACCCTGAAACTCATGCCCTAAATCTCATGCCCTGAAACTCCTGCCCTCAAACTCATGCACTGAAACTCATGCCCTGAATCTCATGCCTTGAAACTCCTGCCCTCAAACTTATGCACTGAAACTCATGCCCTGAATCTCCTGCAGTGAAACTCATGCCATGAATCTCATATCCTGAAACTCATGCCCTGAATCTCATGCCCTGAATCTCATGCCCAGAAACTCCTGCACTGAAACACCTGCCCTGAATCTCCTGCCCTGAAAATCATGCCCTGAAACTCAAGCCCTGAATCTCATGCACTGAAACTCATGCCCTAAATCTCATACCCTGAATCTCCTGCCCTGAAACTCATGCACTGAAACTCATGCCCTGAATCACATGCCCTAAAACTCCTGCCCTGAATCATCTGCCCAGAAACTTATGCCCTGAATTACAAGCCCGGAAATTCCTGCCCTGAATCTCATGCCCTGAAACTCATGCCCTGAATGTCATGCCCTGAATCTCACTCTCTGAAACTCGTGCACTGAATCTCATGACCTCAAGGTCCTGCACTGAAACTCATGCCCTGAATCTCATGTCCTGAAACTCCTGCCCTGAATCACCTACCCTGAAACTCATGCCCTGAATCTCATGCGCTGAAACTCCTGCACTGAAACTCATGCCATGAATCTCATATCCTGAAACTCACGCCCTGAATCACATGCCCTGAAACTCCTGCCCTGAAACTCATGCCCTGAAACTCATGCCCTGAAACTCATGCCCTGAATCTCATGCCCTGAATCTCGTGCCCTGAAACTCCTGCACTGAAACACCTGCCCTGAATCTCCTGCCCTGAAAATGAAGCCCTGAATCTCATGCTCTAAAACTCGTGCACTGAATCTCATGCCCTCAATTAACTGCACTGAAAGTCATGCCCTGAATCTCATGCCCTGAAACTCATGCCCTGAACCTCATGCCCTGAAACTCAAGCCCTGAATCTCATGCCCTGAAACTCTTGCCCTAAATCACATACCCTGAAACTCCTGCCCTGAAACTCATGCACTGAAACTCATGCCCTGAATCACATGCCCTAAAACTCCTGCCCTGAATCATCTGCCCAGAAACTCATGCCCTGAATTACATGCCCTGAAATACCTGCCCTGAATCTCATGCCCTGAAACTCATACCCTGAATCTCTTGCCCTGAAACTCCTGCACTGAAACTCATGCACTGAAACTAATGCCCTGAATCACATGCCCTAAAACTCCTGCCCTGAATCATCTGCCCAGAAACTCATGCCCTGAATTACATGCCCTGAAATACCTGCCCTGAATCTCATGCCCTGAAACTCACGCCCTGAATCTCATGCCCTGAAATTCCTGCACTGAAACTCATGCCATGAATCTCATATCCTGAAACTCACGCCCTGAATTACATGCCCTGAAACTCCTGCCCTGAAACTCATGCCCTGAAACTCATGCCCTGAATCTCATGCCCTGAAACTCCTGCACTGAAACACCTGCCCTGAATCTCCTGCCCTGAAACTCATGCCCTGAATCTCATGACCTGAATCTCATGCTTTGAAACTCGTGCACTGAATCTCAGGACCTCAATTTCCTGCACTGAAACTCATGCCCTGAATCTCATGTCCTGAAACTCCTGCCCTGAATCACCTACCCTGAAACTCAAGCCCTGAATCTCATGCCCTGAAACTCCTGCACTGAAACTCATGCCATGAATCTCATATCCTGAAACTCACGCCCTGAATCACATGCCCTGAAACTCCTGCCCTGAAACTCCTGCCCTGAAACTCATGCCCTGAAACTCATGCCCTGAATCTCATGTCCTGAAACTCATGCCCTGAATCTCATGCCCTGAAACTCCTGCACTGAAAGACCTGCCCTGAATCTCCTGCCCTGAAAATCATGCCCTGAATCTCATGCCCTGAATCTCATGCCCTGAAACTCAAGCCCTGAATCTCATGCCCTGAAACTCTTGCCCGAAATCACATACCCTGAAACTCCTGCCCTGAACTCATGCACTGAAACTCATGCCCTGAATCACATGCCCTAAAACTCCTGCCCTGAATCATCTGCCCAGAAACTCATGCCCTGAATTACATGCCCTGAAATACCTGCCCTGAATCTCATGCCTTGAAACTCATGCCCTGAATCTCATGCCCTGAAACTCCTGCACTGAAACTGATGCCCTGAAACTCATGCCCTGAATCACATGCCCTATAACTCCTGCCCTGAATCAGCTGCCCAGAAACTCATGCCCTGAATTACATGCCCTGAAATATCTGCCCTGAATCTCATGCCCTGAAACTCATGCCCTGAATCTCATGCCTGAAACTCATGCCCTGAATCTCATGCGCTGAAACTCCTGCCCTCAAACTCATGCACTGAAACTCATGCCCTGAATCTCATGCCTTGAAACTCCTGCCCTCAAACTTATGCACTGAAACTCATGCCCTGAAACTCCTGCACTGAAACTCATGCCATGAATCTCATATCCTGAAACTCATGCCCTGAATCTCATGCCCTGAATCTCATGCCCAGAAACTCCTGCACTGAAACACCTGCCCTGAATCTCCTGCCCTGAAAATCATGCCCTGAAACTCAAGCCCTGAATCTCATGCACTGAAACTCATGCCCTAAATCTCATACACTGAATCTCCTGCCCTGAAACTCATGCACTGAAACTCATGCCCTGAATCACATGCCCTAAAACTCCTGCCCTGAATCATCTGCCCAGAAACTCATGCCCTGAATCTCATGCCCTGAAACTCCTGCCCTCAAACTCATGCAGTGAAACTCAAGCCCTGAATTTCATGTCTTGAAACTCCTGTCCTGAATCTCATGCCCCTGAAACTCATGCCCTGAATCTCATGCCTTGAAACTCCTGCACTGAAACTCATGCCATGAATCTCATATCCTGAAACTCACGCCCTGAATTACATGCCCTGAAACTCCTGCCTTGAAACGCATGCCCTGAAACTCATTCCCTGAATCTCCTGTCCTAAAACTCATGCCCTGAATCTCATGCCCTGAAACTCCTGCACTGAAACACCTGCCCTGAATCTCCTGCTTTGAAACTCATGCCCTGAATCTCATGCCCTGAATCTCACGCTCTGAAACTCGTGCACTGAATCTCATGACCTCAAGGTCCTGCACTGAAACTCATGCCCTGAATCTCATGTCCTGAAACTCCTGCCCTGAATCACCTACCCTGAAACTCATGCCCTGAATCTCATGCCCTGAAACTCCTGCACTGAAACTCATGCCATGTATCTCATATCCTGAAACTCACGCCCTGAATCACATGCCCTGAAACTCCTGCCCTGAAACTCATGCCCTGAAACTCATGCCCTGAATCTCCTGTCCTGAAACTCATGCCCTGAATCTCATGCCCTGAATCTCATGCCCTGAAACTCCTGCACTGAAACACCTGCCCTGAATCTCCTGCCCTGAAAATCATGCCCTGAATCTCATGCCCTGAATCTCATGCTCTGAAACTCGTGCACTGAATCTCATGCCCTCAAGTTCCTGCACTGAAACTGATGCCCTGAATCTCATGCCCTGAAACTCATGCCCTGAACCTCATGCCCTGAAACTCAAGCCCTGAATCTCTTGCCCTGAAACTCATGCCCTAAATCACATACCCTGAAACTACTGCCCTGAAACTCATGCACTGAAACTCATGCCCTGAATCACATGCCCTAAAATTCCTGCCCTGAATCATCTGCCCAGAAACTCATGCCCTAAATTACATGCCCTGAAATACCTACCCTGAATCTCATGCCCTGAAACTCATGCCCTGAAACTCCTGCACTGAAACACCTGCCTTGAATCTCCTGCCTTGAAAATCATGCCCTGAATCTCATGCCCTGAATCTCATGCCCTGAATCTCATGCCCTGAAACTCCTGCACTGAAACACCTGCCCTGAATCTCCTGCCCTGAAAATCATGCCCTGAATCTCATGCTCTGAAACTCGTGCACTGAATCTCATGCCCTCAAGTTCCTGCACTGAAACTCATGCCCTGAATCTCATGCCCTGAAACTCATGCCCTGAACCTCATGCCCTGAAACTGAAGCCCTGAATCTCATGCCCTGAAACTCATGCTCTAAATCACATACCCTGAAACTAATGCCCTGAAACTCATGCACTGAAACTCATGCCCTGAATCACATGCCCTAAAATTCCTGCCCTGAATCATCTGCCCAGAAACTCATGCCCTAAATTACATGCCCTGAAATACCTACCCTGAATCTCATGCCCTGAAACTCATGCCCTGAATCTCATGCCCTGAATCTCATGCCCTGAAACTCCTGCACTGAAACACCTGCCCTGAATCTCCTGCCTTGAAAATCATGCCCTGAATCTCATGCCCTGAATCTCATGCTCTGAAACTCGTGCACTGAATCTCATGCCCTCAAGTTCCTGCACTGAAACTCATGCCCTGAATCTCATGCCCTGAAACTCATGCCCTGAATCTCATGCCCTGAAACTCAAGCCCTGAATCTCATGCCCTGAAACTCAAGCCCTAAATCACATACCCTGAAACTCCTGCCCTGAAACTCATGCACTGAATCTCATGCCCTGAACCACCATGCCCTAAAACTAATGCCCTGAATCATCTGCCCGGAAACTCATGCCCTGAATTACATGCCCTGAAATACCTGCCCTGAATCTCATGCCCTGAAACTCATGCCCTGAATCTCATGCCCTGAAACTCCTGCCCTCAAACTCATGCACTGAAACTCATGCCTTTAATCTCATGCCTTGAAACTCCTGCCCTCAAATTCATGCACTGAAACTCATGCCCTGAATCTCATCCCCTGAAACACCTGCACTGAATCTCATGCCATGAATCTCATATCCTGAAACTGACGCCTTGAATCACATGCCCTGAAACTCCTGCCCTGAAACTCATGCCCTGAAACTCATGCCCTGAAACTCATGCCCTGAATCTCATGCCCTGAATCTCGTGCCCTGAAACTCCTGCACTTAAACACCTGCCCTGAATCTCCTGCCATGAAAATCATGCCCTGAAACTCATGCTCTAAAACTCGTGCACTGAATCTCATGCCCTCAATTAACTGCACTGAAACTCATGCCCAAAAATCTCATGCCCTGAAACTCATGCCCTGAACCTCATGCCCTGAAACTCAAGCCCTGAATCTCATGCCCTGAAACTCTTGCCCTAAATCACAAACCCTAAACTCCTGCCCTGAAACTCATGCACTGAACCTCATGCCCCGAATCACATGCCCTAAAACTCCTGCCCTGAATCATCTGCCCAGAAACTCATGCCCTGAATTACATGCCCTGAAATACCTGCCCTGAATCTCATGCCCTGAAATTCATGCCCTGAATCTCATGCCCTGAAACTCCTGCACTGAAACTCATGCCCTGAAACTCATGCCCTGAATCACATGCCCTAAAACTCCTGCCCTGAATCAGCTGCCCAGAAACTCATGCCCTGAATTACATGCCCTGAAATATCTGCCCTGAATCTCATACCCTGAAACTCATGCCCTAAATCTCATGCCCTGAAACTCCTGCCCTCAAACTCATGCACTGAAACTCATGCCCTGAATCTCATGCCTTGAAATTCCTGCCCTCAAACTTATGCACTGAAACTCATGCCCTGAATCTCCTGCAGTGAAACTCATGCCATGAATCTCATATCCTGAAACTCATGCCCTGAATCTCATGCCCTGAATCTCATGCCCAGAAACTCCTGCACTGTAACACCTGCCCTGAATCTCCTGCCCTGAAAATCATGCCCTGAAACTCAAGCCCTGAATCTCATGCACTGAAACTCATGCCCTGAATCTCATACCCTGAATCTCCTGCCCTGAAACTCATGCACTGAAACTCATGCCCTGAATCTCATGCCCAAAAACTCCTGCTCTGAAACACCTGCCCTGAATCTCCTGCCCTGAAAATCATGCCCTGAATCTCATGCCCTGAATCTCATGCTCTGAAACTCGTGCACTGAATCTCATGCCCTCAAGTTCCTGCACTGAAACTCATGCCCTGAATCTCATGCCCTGAAACTCATGCCCTGAACCTCATGCCCTGAAACTCAAGCCCTGAATCTCATGCCCTGAAACTCATGCCCTAAATCTTATACCCTGAAACTAATGCCCTGAAACTCATGCACTGAAACTCATGCCCTGAATCACATGCCCTAAAATTCCTGCCCTGAATCATCTGCCCAGAAACTCATGCCCTAAATTACATGCCCTGAAATACCTGCCCTGAATCTCATGCCCTGAAACTCATGCCCTGAATCTCATGCCCTGAAACTCCTGCCCTCAAACTCATGCACTGAAACTCATGCCTTTAATCTCATGCCTTGAAACTCCTGCCCTCAAATTCATGCACTGAAACTCATGCCCTGAATCTCATCCCCTGAAACACCTGCACTGAATCTCATGCCATGAATCTCATATCCGGAAACTGACGCCTTGAATCACATGCCCTGAAACTCCTGCCCTGAAACTCATGCCCTGAAACTCATGCCCTGAATCTCATGCCCTGAATCTCGTGCCCTGAAACTCCTGCACTTAAACACCTGCCCTGAATCTCCTGCCCTGAAAATCATGCCCTGAATCTCATGCTCTAAAACTCGTGCACTGAATCTCATGCCCTCAATTAACTGCACTGAAACTCATGCCCAAAAATCTCATGCCCTGAAACTCATGCCCTGAACCTCAAGCCCTGAAACTCAAGCCCTGAATCTCATGCCCTGAAACTCTTGCCCTAAATCACAAACCCTGAAACTCCTGCCCTGAAACTCATGCACTGAACCTCATGCCCTGAATCACATGCCCTAAAACTCCTGCCCTGAATCATCTGCCCAGAAACTCATGCCCTGAATTACATGCCCTGAAATACCTGCCCTGAATCTCATGCCCTGAAATTCATGCCCTGAATCTCATGCCCTGAAACTCCTGCACTGAAACTCATGCCCTGAAACTCATGCCCTGAATCACATGCCCTAAAACTCCTGCCCTGAATCAGCTGCCCAGAAACTCATGCCCTGAATTACATGCCCTGAAATATCTGCCCTGAATCTCATGCCCTGAAACTCATGCCCTAAATCTCATGCCCTGAAACTCCTGCCCTCAAACTCATGCACTGAAACTCATGCCCTGAATCTCATGCCTTGAAACTCCTGCCGTCAAACTTATGCACTGAAACTCATGCCCTGAATCTCCTGCAGTGAAACTCATGCCATGAATCTCATATCCTGAAACTCATGCCCTGAATCTCATGCCCTGAATCTCATGCCCAGAAACTCCTGCACTGAAACACCTGCCCTGAATCTCCTGCCCTGAAAATCATGCCCTGAAACTCAAGCCCTGAATCTCATGCACTGAAACTCATGCCCTAAATCTCATACCCTGAATCTCCTGCCCTGAAACTCATGCACTGAAACTCATGCCCTGAATCACATGCCCTAAAACTCCTGCCCTGAATCATCTGCCCAGAAACTCATGCCCTGAATTACATGCCCTGAAATTCCTGTCCTGAATCTGATGCCCTGAAACTCATGCCCTGAATCTCATGCCCTGAAACTCCTGCCCTCAAACTCATGCAGTGAAACTCAAGCCCTGAATTTCATGCCTTGAAACTCCTGTCCTAAAACTCATGCCCTGAATCTCATACCCTGAATCTCACACTCTGAAACTCGTGCACTGAATCTCATGACCTCAAGGTCCTGCACTGAAACTCATGCCCTGAATCTCATGTCCTGAAACTCCTGCCCTGAATCACCTACCGTGAAACTCATGCCCTGAATCTCATGCCCTGAAACTCCTGCACTTAAACTCATGCCATGAATCTCATATCCTGAAACTCACGCCCTGAATCACATGCCCTGAAACTCCTGCCCTGAAACTCATGCCCTGAAACTCATGCCCTGAAACTCATGCCCTGAATCTCCTGTCCTGAAACTCATGCCCTGAATCTCATGCTCTGAATCTCATGCCCTGAAACTCCTGCACTGAAACACCTGCCCTGAATCTCCTGCCCTGAAAATGAAGCCCTGAATCTCATGCTCTAAAACTCGTGCACTGAATCTCATGCCCTCAATTAACTGCACTGAAACTGATGCCCTGAATCTCATGCCCTGAAACTCATGCCCTGAACCTCATGCCCTGAAACTCAAGCCCTGAATCTCATGCCCTGAAACTCTTGCCCTAAATCACATACCCTGAAACTCCTGCCCTGAAACTCATGCACTGAAACTCATGCCCTGAATCACATGCCCTAAAACTCCTGCCCTGAATCAGCTGCCCAGAAACTCATGCCCTGAATTACATGCCCTGAAATACCTGCCCTGAATCTCATGCCCTGAAATTCATGCCCTGAATCTCATGCCCTGAAACTCCTGCACTGAAACTCATGCCCTGAAACTCATGCCCTGAATCACATGCCCTAAAACTCCTGCCCTGAATCAGCTGCCCAGAAACTCATGCCGTGAATTACATGCCCTGAAATATCTGCCCTGAATCTCATGCACTGAAACTCACGCCCTGAATTACACGCCCTGAAACTCCTGCCCTCAAACTCATGCACTGAAACTCATGCCCTGAATCTCATGCCTTGAAACTCCTGCCCTCATACTTATGCACTGAAACTCATGCCCTGAATCTCCTGCAGTGAAACTCATGCCATGAATCTCATATCCTGAAACTCATGCCCTGAATCTCATGCCCTGAATCTCATGCCCAGAAACTCCTGCACTGAAACACCTGCCCTGAATCTCCTGCCCTGAAAATCATGCCCTGAAACTCAAGCCCTGAATCTCCTGCCCTGAAACTCATGCACTGAAACTCATGCCCTGAAACTCCTGCCCTCAAACTCATGCAGTGAAACTCAAGCCCTGAATTTCATGCCTTGAAACTCCTGTCCTGAATCTCATGCCCTGAAACTCATGCCCTGAATATCATGCCCTGAAACTCCTGCCTTGAAACGCATGCCCAGAAACTCATTCCCTGAATCTCCTTTCCTAAAACTCATGCCCTGAATCTCATGCTCTGAATCTCATGCCCTGAAATTCCTGCACTGAAACTCATGCCCAGAATCTCATGCCCTGAATCTCATGCTCTGAAATTCGTGCACTGAATCTCATGCCCTCAAGCTCCTGCACTGAAACTCATGCCCTGAATCTCATGCCCTGAAACTCATGCCCTGAACCTCATGCCCTGAAACTCAAGCCCTGAATCTCATGCCCTGAAACTCATGCCCTAAATCACATACCCTGAAACTCCTGCCCTGAAACTCATGCACTGAATCTCATGCCCTGAACCACATGCCCTAAAACTAATGCCCTGAATCATCTGCCCAGAAACTCATGCCCTGAATTACATGCCCTGAAACACCTGCCCTGAATCTCATGCCCTGAAACTCACGCCCTGAATCACATGCCCTGAAACTCCTGCCCTGAAACTCATGCCCTGAAACTCATGCCCTGAATCTCCTGTCCTGAATCTCATGCCCTGAAACTCCTGCACTGAAACACCTGCCCTGAATCTCCTGCCCTGAAAATGAAGCCCTGAATCTCATGCTCTAAAGCTCGTGCACTGAATCTCATGCCCTCAATTAACTGCACTGAAACTCATGCCCTGAATCTCATTCCCTGAAACTCATGCCCTGAACCTCATGCCCTGAAACTCAAGCCCTGAATCTCATGCCCTGAAACTCTTGCCCTAAATCACATACCCTGAAACTCCTGCCCTGAAACTCATGCACTGAAACTCATGCCCTGAATCACATGCCCTAAAACTCCTGCCCTGAATCATCTGCCCAGAAACTCATGCCCTGAATTACATGCCCTGAAATACCTGCCCTGAATCTCATGCCCTGAAATTCATGCCCTGAATCTCATGCCCTGAAACTCCTGCACTGAAACTCATGCCCTGAAACTCATGCCCTGAATCACATGCCCTAAAATTCCTGCCCTGAATCAGATGCCCAGAAACTCATGCCCTGAATTACATGCCCTGAAATATCTGCCCTGAATCTCCTGCACTGAAACCCATGCCATGAATCTCATATCCTGAAACTCATGCCCTGAATCTCATGCCCTGAATCTCATGCCCAGAAACTCCTGCACTGAAACACCTGCCCTGAATCTCCTGCCCTGAAAATCATGCCCTGAAACTCAAGCCCTGAATCTCCTGCCCTGAAACTCATGCACTGAAACTCATGCCCTGAAACTCCTGCCCTCAAACTCATGCAGTGAAACTCAAGCCCTGAATTTCATGCCTTGAAACTCCTGTCCTGAATCTCATGCCCTGAAACTCATGCCCTGAATATCATGCCCTGAAACTCCTGCACTGAAACTCATGCCATGAATCTCATATCCTGAAACTCACGCCCTGAATTACATACCCTGAAACTCCTGCCTTGAAACGCATGCCCAGAAACTCATTCCCTGAATCTCCTTTCCTAAAACTCATGCCCTGAATCTCATGCTCTGAATCTCATGCCCTGAAATTCCTGCACTGAAACTCATGCCCTGAATCTCATGCCCTGAATCTCATGCTCTGAAATTCGTGCACTGAATCTCATGCCCTCAAGTTCCTGCACTGAAACTCATGCCCTGAATCTCATGCCCTGAAACTCATGCCCTGAACCTCATGCCCTGAAACTCAAGCCCTGAATCTCATGCCCTGAAACTCATGGCCTAAATCACATACCCTGAAACTCCTGCCCTGAAACTCATGCACTGAATCTCATGCCCTGAACCACATGCCCTAAAACTAATGCCCTGAATCATCTGCCCAGAAACTCATGCCCTGAATTACATGCCCTGAAACACCTGCCCTGAATCTCATGCCCTGAAACTCACGCCCTGAATCACATGCCCTGAAACTCCTGCCCTGAAACTCATGCCCTGAAACTCATGCCCTGAAACTCATGCCCTGAATCTCCTGTCCTGAATCTCATGCCCTGAAACTCCTGCACTGAAACACCTGCCCTGAATCTCCTGCCCTGAAAATGAAGCCCTGAATCTCATGCTCTAAAGCTCGTGCACTGAATCTCATGCCCTCAATTAACTGCACTGAAACTCATGCCCTGAATCTCATTCCCTGAAACTCATGCCCTGAACCTCATGCCCTGAAACTCAAGCCCTGAATCTCATGCCCTGAAACTCTTGCCCTAAATCACATACCCTGAAACTCCTGCCCTGAAACTCATGCACTGAAACTCATGCCCTGAATCACATGCCCTAAAACTCCTGCCCTGAATCATCTGCCCAGAAACTCATGCCCTGAATTACATGCCCTGAAATACCTGCCCTGAATCTCATGCCCTGAAATTCATGCCCTGAATCTCATGCCCTGAAACTCCTGCACTGAAACTCATGCCCTGAAACTCATGCCCTGAATCACATGCCCTAAAATTCCTGCCCTGAATCAGATGCCCAGAAACTCATGCCCTGAATTACATGCCCTGAAATATCTGCCCTGAATCTCATGCACTGAAACTCACGCCCTGAATTACATGCCCTGAAACTCCTGCCCTCAAACTCATGCACCGAAACTCATGCCCTGAATCTCATGCCTTGAAACTCCTGCCCTCAAACTTATGCACTGAAACTCATGCCCTGAATCTCCTGCACTGAAACTCATGCCATGAATCTCATATCCTGAAACTCATGCCCTGAATCTCATGCCCTGAATCTCATGCCCAGAAACTCCTGCACTGAAACACCTGCCCTGAATCTCCTGCCCTGAAAATCATGCCCTGAAACTCAAGCCCTGAATCTCATGCACTGAAACTCATGCCCTAAATCTCATACCCTGAATCTCCTGCCCTGAAACTGATGCCCTGAAACTCATGCCCTGAATCACATGCCCTAAAACTCCTGCCCTGAATCATCTGCCCAGAAACTCATGGCCTGAATTACATGCCCTGAAATTCCTGCCCTGAATCTCATGCCCTGAAACTCATGCCCTGAATCTCATGCCCTGAAACTCCTGCCCTCAAGCTCATGCAGTGAAACTCAAGCCCTGAATTTCATGCCTTGAAACTCCTGTCCTGAATCTCATGCCCTGAAACTCATGCCTGAATCTCATGCCCTGAAACTCCTGCACTGAAACTCATGCCATGAATCTCATATCCTGAAACTCACGCCCTGAATTTCATACCCTGAAACTCCTGCCTTGAAACGCATGCCCTGAAAATCATTCCCTGAATCTCCTGTCCTAAAACTCATGCCCTGAATCTCATGCCCTGAATCTCATGCCCTGAAATTCCTGCACTGAAACACCTGCCCTGAATCTCCTGCCCTGAAACTCATGCCCTAAATCACATACCCTGAAACTACTGCCCTGAAACTCATGCACTGAAACTCATGCCCTGAATCACATGCACTAAAATTCCTGCCCTGAATCATCTGCCCAGAAACTCATGCCCTGAATTACATGCCCTGAAATACCTGCCCTGAATCTCATGCCCTGAAACTCATGCCCTGAATCTCATGCCCTGAATCTCATGCTCTGAAACTCGTGCACTGAATCTCATGCCCTCAAGTTCCTGCACTGAAACTCATGCCCTGAATCTCATGCCCTGAAACTCATGCCCTGAACCTCATGCCCTGAAACTCATGCTCTAAATCGCATACCCTGAAACTCCTGCCCTGAAACTCATGCACTGAAGCTCATGCCCTGAATCACATGCCCTAAAACTCATGCCCTGAATCATCTGCCCAGAAACTCATGCCCTGAATTACATGCCCTGAAATACCTGCCCTGAATCTCATGCCCTGAAACTCATGCCCTGAATCTCATGCCCTGAAACTCCTGCCCTCAAACTCATGCACTGAAACTCATGCCCTGAATCTCATGCCTTGAAACTCCTGCCCTCAAACTCATGCACTGAAACTCATGCCCTGAATCTCATGCCCTGAAACACCTGCACTGAAACTCATGCCATGAATCTCATATCCTGAAACTCACGCCTTGTATCACATGCCCTGAAACTCCTGCCCTGAAACTCATGCCCTGAAACTCATGCCCTCAAACTCATGCTCTGAATCTCATGCCCTGAATCTCGTGCCCTGAAACTCCTGCACTGAAACACCTGCCCTGAATCTCATGCCCTGAAACTCATGCCCTGAAACTCATGCCCCGAATCTCGTGCCCTGGTACTCCTGCACTGAAACTCATGCCATGAATATCATATCCTGAAACTCACGCCCTGAATTACATGCCCTGAAACTCCTGCCCTGAAACTCATGCCCTGAAACTCATGCCCTGAAACTCATGCCCTGAATCTCCTGCGCTCAAACTCATGCACTGAAACTCATGCCCTGAAACTCATGCCTTGAAACTCCTGCCCTCAAACTCATGCACTGAAACTCATGCCCTGAATCTCATGCCCTGAAACACCTGCACTGAAACTCATGCCATGAATCTCATATCCTGAAACTCACGCCTTGAATCACATACCCTGAAACTCCTGCCCTGAAACTCATGCCCTGAAACTCATGCACTGAAACTCATGCCCTGAATCTCATGCCCTGAAACTCGTGCCCTGAAACTCCTGCACTGAAACACCTGCCCTGAATCTCCTGCCCTGAAAATGAAGCCCTGAATCTCATGCTCTAAAACTCTTGCACTGAATCTCATGCCCTCAAGTTCCTGCACTGAAACGAAACTCATGCCCTGAACCTCATCCCCTGAAACTCAAGCCCTGAATCTCATGCCCTGAATCTCTTGCCCTAAATCACATACCCTGAAACTCCTGCCCTGAAATTCATGCACTGAAACTCATGCCCTGAAATCACATGCCCTAAAACTCCTGCCCTGAATCATCTGCCCAGAATCTCATGCCCTGAATCTCATGCCCTGAAACTCCTGCTCTGAAACTCATGCACTGAAACTCATGCCCTGAATCACATGCCCTAAAAACTCCTGCCCTGAATCATCTGCCCAGAAACTCATGCCCGGAATTACATGCCCTGAAATACCTGCCCTGAATCTCATGCCCTGAAACTCATGCCCCTGAATCTCATGCCCTGAAACTCCTGCACTGAAACTCATGCCATGAATCTCATATCCTGAAACTCACGCCCTGAATTACATGCCCTGAAACTCCTGCCCTGAAACTCCTGCCCTGAAACTCATGCCCTGAAACTCATGCCCTGAATCTCTTGTCCTAAAACTCATGCCCTGAATCTCATGCCCTGAATCTCATGCCCTGAAACTCCTGCACTGAAACACCAGCCCTGAATCTCCTGCCCTGAAACTCATGCCCTGAATCTCATGCCCTGAATCTCACGCTCTGAAACTCGTGCACTGAATCTCATGACCTCAAGTTCCTGCACTGAAACTCATGCCCTGAATCTCATGTCCTGAAACTCCTGCCCTGAATCACCTACCCTGAAACTCATGACCTGAATCTCATGCCCTGAAACTCCTGCACTGAAACTCATGCCATGAATCTCAGATCCTGAAACTCACGCCCTGAATCACATGCCCTGAATCTCATGACCTGAAACTCATGCCCTGAACCTCATGCCCTGAAACTCAAGCCCTGAATCTCATGCCCTGAAACTCATGCCCTAAATCACATACCCTGAAACTCCTGCCCTGAAACTCATGCACTCAATCTCATGCCCTGAATCACATGCCCTAAAACTCCTGCCCTGAAACTCATGCCCTGAAACTCATGCCCTGAACCTCATGCCCTGAAACTCAAGCCCTGAATCTCATGCCCTGAAACTCATGCCATAAATCACATACCCTGAAACTACTGCCCTGAGACTCATGCACTGAAACTCATGCCCTGAATCACATGCCCTAAAATTCCTGCCCTGAATCATCTGACAGAAACTCATGCCTGAATTACATGCCCTGAAATACCTGCCTTGAATCTCATGCCCTGAAACTCATGCCCTGAATCTCATGCCCTGAATCTCATGCCCTGAAACTCCTGCACTGAAACACCTGCCCTGAATCTCCTGCCTTGAAGATCATGCCCTGAATCTCATGCCCTGAATCTCATGCTCTTAAACTCGTGCACTGAATCACATCCCCTCAAGTTCCTGCACTGAAACACATGCCCTGAATCTCATGCCCTGAAACTCATGCCCTGAACCTCATGCTCTGAAACTCAAGCCCTGAATCTCATGCCCTGAAACTCATGCCCTGAATCTCATGCCCTGAATCTCATGGTCTGAAACTCGTGCACTGAATCTCATGCCCTCAAGTTCCTGCACTGAAACTCATGCCCTGAATCTCATGCCCTGAAACTCATGCCCTGAACCTCATGCCCTGAAACTCAAGCCCTGAATCTCATGCCCTGAAACTCATGCTCTAAATCACATACCCTGAAACTCCTGCCCTGAAACTCATGCACTGAAACTCATGCCTCGGATCACATGCCCTGAAACTCATGCCCTGAACCTCATGCCCTGAAACTCAAGCCCTGAATCTCATGCCCTGAAAATCATGCTCTAAATCACATACCCTGAAACTCCTGCCCTCAAACTCATGCACTGAAACTCATGCCCTGAATCTCATGCCCTGAAACACCTGCACTGAAACTCATGCCATGAATCTCATATCCTGAAACTCACGCCTTGAATCACATGCCCTGAAACTCCTGCCCTGAAACTCATGCCCTGAAACTCATGCCCTGAAACTCATGCTCTGAATCTCATGCCCTGAATCTCGTGCCCTGAAACTCCTGCACTGAAACACCTGCCCTGAATCTCATGCCCTGAAACTCATGCCCTGAATCTCATGCCCTGAATCTCACGCTCTGAAACTCGTGCACTGAATCTCATGACCTCAAGTTACTGCACTGAAACTCAAGCCCTGAATCTCATGCCCTGAAACTCATGCCCTGAACCTCATGCCCTGAAACTCAAGCCCTGAATCTCATGCCCTGAAACTCATGCCCTAAATCACATACCCTGAAACTCCTGCCCTGAAACTCATACACTGAAACTCATGCCCTGAATCTCATGCCCTGAAACTCCTGCACTGAAGCACCTGCCCTGAATCTCCTGCCCTGAAACTCATGCCCTGAATCTCATGCCCGGAATCTCATGCTGTGAAACTCGTGCACTGAATCTCATGACCTCAAGTTCCTGCACTGAAACTCATGCCCTGAATCTCATGTCCTGAAACTCCTGCCCTGAATCACCTACCCTGAAACTCATGCCCTGAATCTCATGCCCTGAAACTCCTGCCCTGAAACTCCTGCCCTGAAACTCATGCCCTGAAACTCATGCCCTGAAACTCCTGTCCTGAAACTCATGCCCTGAATCTCATGCCCTGAATCTCATGCCCTGAAACTCAAGCCCTGAATCTCATGCCCTGAAACTCATGCCCTAATTCACATACCCTGAAACTCCTGCCCTGAAACTCATGCACTCAAACTCATGCCCTGAATCACATGCCCTAAAACTCCTGCCCTGAAACTCATGCCCTGAATCTCATGCCCTGAAACTCATGCCCTAAATCACATACCCTGAAACTACTGCCCTGAAACTCATGCACTGAAACTCACGCCCTGAATCACATGCACTAAAATTCCTGCCCTGAATCATCTGCCCAGAAACTCATGCCCTGAATTACATGCCCTGAAATACCTGCCCTGAATCTCATGCCCTGAAACTCATGCCCTGAATCTCATGCCCTGAATCTCATGCTCTGAAACTCGTGCACTGAATCTCATGCCCTCAAGTTCCTGCACTGAAACTCATGCCCTGAATCTCATGCCCTGAAACTCATGCCCTGAACCTCATGCCCTGAAACTCATGCTCTAAATCGCATACCCTGAAACTCCTGCCCTGAAACTCATGCACTGAAGCTCATGCCCTGAATCACATGCCCTAAAACTCATGCCCTGAATCATCTGCCCAGAAACTCATGCCCTGAATTACATGCCCTGAAATACCTGCCCTGAATCTCATGCCCTGAAACTCATGCCCTGAATCTCATGCCCTGAAACTCCTGCCCTCAAACTCATGCACTGAAACTCATGCCCTGAATCTCATGCCTTGAAACTCCTGCCCTCAAACTCATGCACTGAAACTCATGCCCTGAATCTCATGCCCTGAAACACCTGCACTGAAACTCATGCCATGAATCTCATATCCTGAAACTCACGCCTTGTATCACATGCCCTGAAACTCCTGCCCTGAAACTCATGCCCTGAAACTCATGCCCTCAAACTCATGCTCTGAATCTCATGCCCTGAATCTCGTGCCCTGAAACTCCTGCACTGAAACACCTGCCCTGAATCTCATGCCCTGAAACTCATGCCCTGAAACTCATGCCCCGAATCTCGTGCCCTGGTACTCCTGCACTGAAAATCATGCCATGAATATCATATCCTGAAACTCACGCCCTGAATTACATGCCCTGAAACTCCTGCCCTGAAACTCATGCCCTGAAACTCATGCCCTGAAACTCATGCCCTGAATCTCCTGCGCTCAAACTCATGCACTGAAACTCATGCCCTGAAACTCATGCCTTGAAACTCCCTGCCCTCAAACTCATGCACTGAAACTCATGCCCTGAATCTCATGCCCTGAAACACCTGCACTGAAACTCATGCCATGAATCTCATATCCTGAAACTCACGCTTGAATCACATACCCTGAAACTCCTGCCCTGAAAACTCATGCCCTGAAACTCATGCACTGAAACTCATGCCCTGAATCTCATGCCCTGAAACTCGTGCCCTGAAACTCCTGCACTGTGAAACACCTGCCCCTGAATCTCCTGCCCTGAAAATGAAGCCCTGAATCTCATGCTCTAAAACTCTTGCACTGAATCTCATGCCCTCAAGGTTCCTGCACTGAAACTCATGCCCTGAATCTCATGCCCTGAAACTCATGCCCTGAACCTCATCCCCTGAAACTCAAGCCCTGAATCTCATGCCCTGAATCTCTTGCCCTAAATCACATACCCTGAAACTCCTGCCCTGAAATTCATGCACTGAAACTCATGCCCTGAATCACATGCCCTAAAACTCCTGCCCTGAATCATCTGCCCAGAATCTCATGCCCTGAATCTCATGCCCTGAAACTCCTGCTCTGAAACTCATGCACTGAAACTCATGCCCTGAATCACATGCCCTAAAACTCCTGCCCTGAATCATCTGCCCAGAAACTCATGCCCGGAATTACATGCCCCTGAAATACCTGCCCTGAATCTCATGCCCTGAAACTCATGCCCTGAATCTCATGCCCTGAATACTCCTGCACTGAAACTCATGCCATGAATCTCATATCCTGAAACTCACGCCCTGAATTACATGCCCTGAAACTCCTGCCCTGAAACTCTTGCCCTGAAACTCATGCCCTGAAACTCATGCCCTGAATCTCTTGTCCTAAAACTCATGCCCTGAATCTCATGCCCTGAATCTCATGCCCTGAAACTCCTGCACTGAAACACCAGCCCTGAATCTCCTGCCCTGAAACTCATGCCCTGAATCTCATGCCCTGAATCTCACGCTCTGAAAACTCGTGCACTGAATCTCATGACCTCAAGTTCCTGCACTGAAACTCATGCCCTGAATCTCATGTCCTGAAACTCCTGCCCTGAATCACCTACCCTGAAACTCATGACCTGAATCTCATGCCCTGAAACTCCTGCACTGAAACTCATGCCATGAATCTCAGATCCTGAAACTCACGCCCTGAATCACATGCCCTGAATCTCATGACCTGAAACTCATGCCCTGAACCTCATGCCCTGAAACTCAAGGCCCTGAATCTCATGCCCTGAAACTCATGCCCTAAATCACATACCCTGAAACTCCTGCCCTGAAACTCATGCACTCAATCTCATGCCCTGAATCACATGCCCTATAAACTCCTGCCCTGAAACTCATGCCCTGAAACTCATGCCCTGAACCTCATGCCCTGAAACTCAAGCTCTGAATCTCATGCCCTGAAACTCATGCCATAAATCACATACCCTGAAACTACTGCCCTGAGACTCATGCACTGAAACTCATAGCCCTGAATCACATGCCCTAAAATTCCTGCCCTGAATCATCTGACAGAAACTCATGCCCTGAATTACATGCCCTGAAATACCTGCCTTGAATCTCATGCCCTGAAACTCATGCCCTGAATCTCATGCCCTGAATCTCATGCCCTGAAACTCCTGCACTGAAACACCTGCCCTGAATCTCCTGCCTTGAAGATCATGCCCTGAATCTCATGCCCTGATCTCATGCTCTTAAACTCGTGCACTGAATCACATCCCCTCAAGTTCCTGCACTGAAACACATGCCCTGAATCTCATGCCCTGAAACTCATGCCCTGAACCTCATGCTCTGAAACTCAAGCCCTGAATCTCATGCCCTGAAAACTCATTGCCCTGAATCTCATGCCCTGAATCTCATGGTCTGAAACTCGTGCACTGAATCTCATGCCCTCAAGTTCCTGCACTGAAACTCATGCCCTGAATCTCATGCCCTGAAACTCATGCCCTGAACCTCATGCCCTGAAACTCAAGCCCTGAATCTCATGCCCTGAAACTCATGCTCTAAATCACATACCCTTGAAACTCCTGCCCTGAAACTCATTGCACTGAAACTCATGCCTCGGATCACATGCCCCTGAAACTCATGCCCTGAACCTCTATGCCCTGAAACTCAGAGCCCTGAATCTCATGCCCTGAAAATCATGCTCTAAATCACATACCCTGAAACTCCTGCCCTCAAACTCATGCACTGAAACTCATGCCCTGAATCTCATGCCCTGAAACACCTGCACTGAAACTCATGCCATGAATCTCATATCCTGAAACTCACGCCTTGAATCACATGCCCTGAAACTCCCTGCCCTGAAACTCATGCCCTGAAACTCATGCCCTTGAAAACTCATGCTCTGAATCTCATGCCCTGAATCTCGTGCCCTGAAACTCCTGCACTGAAACACCTGCCCTGAATCTCATGCCCTGAAACTCATGCCCTGAAACTCATGCCCTGAAACTCATGCCCTGAATCTCATGCGCTCAAACTCATGCACTGAAACTCATGCCCTGAATCTCATGCCTTGAAACTCCTGCCCTCCAACTCATGCACTGAAACTCATGCCCTGAATCTCATGCCCTGAAACACCTGCACTGAAACTCATGCCATGAATCTCATATCCTGAAACTCACGCATTGAATCACATGCCCTGAAACTCCTGCCCTGAAACTCATGCCCTGAAACTCATGCACTGAAACTCATGCCCTGAATCTCATGCCCTGAAACTCGTGCCCTGAAACTCCTGCACTGAAACACCTGCCCTGAATCTCCTGCCCTGAAAATGAAGCCCTGAATCTCATGCTCTAAAACTCTTGCACTGAATCTCATGCCCTCAAGTTCCTGCACTGAAACTCATGCCCTGAATCTCATGCCCTGAAATTCATGCCCTGAACCTCATGCCCTGAAAATCAAGCCCTGAATCTCATGCCCTGAATCTCTTGCCCTAAATCACATACCCTGAAACTCCTGCCCTGAAACTCATGCACTGAAACTCATGCCCTGAATCTCATGCCCTGAAACACCTGCACTGAAACTCATGCCATGAATCTCATATCCTGAAACTCACGCATTGAATCACATGCCCTGAAACTCCTGCCCTGAAACTCATGCCCTGAAACTCATGCACTGAAACTCATGCCCTGAATCTCATGCCCTGAATCTCTTGCCCTAAATCACATACCCTGAAACTCCTGCCCTGAAACTCATGCACTGAAACTCATGCCCTGAATCACATTCCCTAAAACTCCTGCCCTGAATCATCTGCCCAGAAACTCATGCCCTGAATCTCATGCCCTGAAACTCCTGCTCTGAAACTCATGCACTGAAAATCATGCCCTGAATCACATGCCCTAAAACTCCTGCCCTGAATCATCTGCCCAGAAACTCATGCCCTGAATTACATGCCCTGAAATACCTGCCCTGAATCTCATGCCCTGAAACTCATGCCCTGAATCTCATGCCCTGAAACTCCTGCACTGAAACTCATGCCATGAATCTCATATCCTGAAACTCACGCCCTGAATTACATGCCCTGAAACTCCTGCCCTGAAACTCATGCGCTGAAACTCATGCCCTGAAACTCATGCCCTGAATCTCCTGTCCTAAAACTCATGCCCTGAATCTCATGCCCTGAGTCTCATGCCCTGAAACTCCTGCACTGAAACACCAGCCCTGAATCTCCTGCCCTGAAACTCATGCCCTGAATCTCATGCCCTGAATCTCACGCTCTGAAACTCGTGCACTGAATCTCATGACCTCAAGTTCCTGCACTGAAACTCATGCCCTGAATCTCATGTCCTGAAACTCCTGCCCCTAATCACCTACCCTGAAACTCATGACCTGAATCTCAAGCCCTGAAACTCCTGCACTGAAACTCATGCCATGAATCTCAGATCCTGAAACTCACGCCCTGAATCACATGCCCTGAAACTCATGCCCTGAAACTCATGCCCTGAAACTCATGCCCTGAATTACATGCCCTGAAATACCTGCCCTGAATCTCATGCCCTGAAACACATGCCCTGAATCTCATGCCCTGAAACTCCTGCACTGAAACTCATGCCATGAATCTCATATCCTGAAACTCACGCCCTGAATTACATGCCCTGAAACTCCTGCCCTAAAACTCATGCCCTGAAACTCATGCCCTGAAACTCATGCCCTGAATCTCCTGTCCTGAAAGTCATGCCCTGAATCTCATGTCCTGAATCTCATGCCCTGAAACTCCTGCACTGAAACACCTGCCCTGAATCTCCTGCCCTGAAACTCATGCCCTGAATCTCATGCCCTGAATCTCACGCTCTGAAACTCGTGCACTGAATCTCATGACCTCAAGTTACTGCACTGAAACTCAAGCCCTGAATCTCATGCCCTGAAACTCATGCCCTGAACCTCATGCCCTGAAACTCAAGCCCTGAATCTCATGCCCTGAAACTCATGCCCTAAATCACATACCCTGAAACTCCTGCCCTGAAACTCATACACTGAAACTCATGCCCTGAATCTCATGCCCTGAAACTCCTGCACTGAAGCACCTGCCCTGAATCTCCTGCCCTGAAACTCATGCCCTGAATCTCATGCCCGGAATCTCATGCTGTGAAACTCGTGCACTGAATCTCATGACCTCAAGTTCCTGCACTGAAACTCATGCCCTGAATCTCATGTCCTGAAACTCCTGCCCTGAATCACCTACCCTGAAACTCATGCCCTGAATCTCATGCCCTGAAACTCCTGCCCTGAAACTCCTGCCCTGAAACTCATGCCCTGAAACTCATGCCCTGAAACTCCTGTCCTGAAACTCATGCCCTGAATCTCATGCCCTGAATCTCATGCCCTGAAACTCAAGCCCTGAATCTCATGCCCTGAAACTCATGCCCTAATTCACATACCCTGAAACTCCTGCCCTGAAACTCATGCACTCAAACTCATGCCCTGAATCACATGCCCTAAAACTCCTGCCCTGAAACTCATGCCCTGAATCTCATGCCCTGAAACTCATGCCCTAAATCACATACCCTGAAACTACTGCCCTGAAACTCATGCACTGAAACTCACGCCCTGAATCACATGCACTAAAATTCCTGCCCTGAATCATCTGCCCAGAAACTCATGCCCTGAATTACATGCCCTGAAATACCTGCCCTGAATCTCATGCCCTGAAACTCATGCCCTGAATCTCATGCCCTGAATCTCATGCTCTGAAACTCGTGCACTGAATCTCATGCCCTCAAGTTCCTGCACTGAAACTCATGCCCTGAATCTCATGCCCTGAAACTCATGCCCTGAACCTCATGCCCTGAAACTCATGCTCTAAATCGCATACCCTGAAACTCCTGCCCTGAAACTCATGCACTGAAGCTCATGCCCTGAATCACATGCCCTAAAACTCATGCCCTGAATCATCTGCCCAGAAACTCATGCCCTGAATTACATGCCCTGAAATACCTGCCCTGAATCTCATGCCCTGAAACTCATGCCCTGAATCTCATGCCCTGAAACTCCTGCCCTCAAACTCATGCACTGAAACTCATGCCCTGAATCTCATGCCTTGAAACTCCTGCCCTCAAACTCATGCACTGAAACTCATGCCCTGAATCTCATGCCCTGAAACACCTGCACTGAAACTCATGCCATGAATCTCATATCCTGAAACTCACGCCTTGTATCACATGCCCTGAAACTCCTGCCCTGAAACTCATGCCCTGAAACTCATGCCCTCAAACTCATGCTCTGAATCTCATGCCCTGAATCTCGTGCCCTGAAACTCCTGCACTGAAACACCTGCCCTGAATCTCATGCCCTGAAACTCATGCCCTGAAACTCATGCCCCGAATCTCGTGCCCTGGTACTCCTGCACTGAAAATCATGCCATGAATATCATATCCTGAAACTCACGCCCTGAATTACATGCCCTGAAACTCCTGCCCTGAAACTCATGCCCTGAAACTCATGCCCTGAAACTCATGCCCTGAATCTCCTGCGCTCAAACTCATGCACTGAAACTCATGCCCTGAAACTCATGCCTTGAAACTCCTGCCCTCAAACTCATGCACTGAAACTCATGCCCTGAATCTCATGCCCTGAAACACCTGCACTGAAACTCATGCCATGAATCTCATATCCTGAAACTCACGCCTTGAATCACATACCCTGAAACTCCTGCCCTGAAACTCATGCCCTGAAACTCATGCACTGAAACTCATGCCCTGAATCTCATGCCCTGAAACTCGTGCCCTGAAACTCCTGCACTGAAACACCTGCCCTGAATCTCCTGCCCTGAAAATGAAGCCCTGAATCTCATGCTCTAAAACTCTTGCACTGAATCTCATGCCCTCAAGTTCCTGCACTGAAACTCATGCCCTGAATCTCATGCCCTGAAACTCATGCCCTGAACCTCATCCCCTGAAACTCAAGCCCTGAATCTCATGCCCTGAATCTCTTGCCCTAAATCACATACCCTGAAACTCCTGCCCTGAAATTCATGCACTGAAACTCATGCCCTGAATCACATGCCCTAAAACTCCTGCCCTGAATCATCTGCCCAGAATCTCATGCCCTGAATCTCATGCCCTGAAACTCCTGCTCTGAAACTCATGCACTGAAACTCATGCCCTGAATCACATGCCCTAAAACTCCTGCCCTGAATCATCTGCCCAGAAACTCATGCCCGGAATTACATGCCCTGAAATACCTGCCCTGAATCTCATGCCCTGAAACTCATGCCCTGAATCTCATGCCCTGAAACTCCTGCACTGAAACTCATGCCATGAATCTCATATCCTGAAACTCACGCCCTGAATTACATGCCCTGAAACTCCTGCCCTGAAACTCTTGCCCTGAAACTCATGCCCTGAAACTCATGCCCTGAATCTCTTGTCCTAAAACTCATGCCCTGAATCTCATGCCCTGAATCTCATGCCCTGAAACTCCTGCACTGAAACACCAGCCCTGAATCTCCTGCCCTGAAACTCATGCCCTGAATCTCATGCCCTGAATCTCACGCTCTGAAACTCGTGCACTGAATCTCATGACCTCAAGTTCCTGCACTGAAACTCATGCCCTGAATCTCATGTCCTGAAACTCCTGCCCTGAATCACCTACCCTGAAACTCATGACCTGAATCTCATGCCCTGAAACTCCTGCACTGAAACTCATGCCATGAATCTCAGATCCTGAAACTCACGCCCTGAATCACATGCCCTGAATCTCATGACCTGAAACTCATGCCCTGAACCTCATGCCCTGAAACTCAAGCCCTGAATCTCATGCCCTGAAACTCATGCCCTAAATCACATACCCTGAAACTCCTGCCCTGAAACTCATGCACTCAATCTCATGCCCTGAATCACATGCCCTAAAACTCCTGCCCTGAAACTCATGCCCTGAAACTCATGCCCTGAACCTCATGCCCTGAAACTCAAGCTCTGAATCTCATGCCCTGAAACTCATGCCATAAATCACATACCCTGAAACTACTGCCCTGAGACTCATGCACTGAAACTCATGCCCTGAATCACATGCCCTAAAATTCCTGCCCTGAATCATCTGACAGAAACTCATGCCCTGAATTACATGCCCTGAAATACCTGCCTTGAATCTCATGCCCTGAAACTCATGCCCTGAATCTCATGCCCTGAATCTCATGCCCTGAAACTCCTGCACTGAAACACCTGCCCTGAATCTCCTGCCTTGAAGATCATGCCCTGAATCTCATGCCCTGAATCTCATGCTCTTAAACTCGTGCACTGAATCACATCCCCTCAAGTTCCTGCACTGAAACACATGCCCTGAATCTCATGCCCTGAAACTCATGCCCTGAACCTCATGCTCTGAAACTCAAGCCCTGAATCTCATGCCCTGAAACTCATGCCCTGAATCTCATGCCCTGAATCTCATGGTCTGAAACTCGTGCACTGAATCTCATGCCCTCAAGTTCCTGCACTGAAACTCATGCCCTGAATCTCATGCCCTGAAACTCATGCCCTGAACCTCATGCCCTGAAACTCAAGCCCTGAATCTCATGCCCTGAAACTCATGCTCTAAATCACATACCCTGAAACTCCTGCCCTGAAACTCATGCACTGAAACTCATGCCTCGGATCACATGCCCTGAAACTCATGCCCTGAACCTCATGCCCTGAAACTCAAGCCCTGAATCTCATGCCCTGAAAATCATGCTCTAAATCACATACCCTGAAACTCCTGCCCTCAAACTCATGCACTGAAACTCATGCCCTGAATCTCATGCCCTGAAACACCTGCACTGAAACTCATGCCATGAATCTCATATCCTGAAACTCACGCCTTGAATCACATGCCCTGAAACTCCTGCCCTGAAACTCATGCCCTGAAACTCATGCCCTGAAACTCATGCTCTGAATCTCATGCCCTGAATCTCGTGCCCTGAAACTCCTGCACTGAAACACCTGCCCTGAATCTCATGCCCTGAAACTCATGCCCTGAAACTCATGCCCTGAAACTCATGCCCTGAATCTCATGCGCTCAAACTCATGCACTGAAACTCATGCCCTGAATCTCATGCCTTGAAACTCCTGCCCTCCAACTCATGCACTGAAACTCATGCCCTGAATCTCATGCCCTGAAACACCTGCACTGAAACTCATGCCATGAATCTCATATCCTGAAACTCACGCATTGAATCACATGCCCTGAAACTCCTGCCCTGAAACTCATGCCCTGAAACTCATGCACTGAAACTCATGCCCTGAATCTCATGCCCTGAAACTCGTGCCCTGAAACTCCTGCACTGAAACACCTGCCCTGAATCTCCTGCCCTGAAAATGAAGCCCTGAATCTCATGCTCTAAAACTCTTGCACTGAATCTCATGCCCTCAAGTTCCTGCACTGAAACTCATGCCCTGAATCTCATGCCCTGAAATTCATGCCCTGAACCTCATGCCCTGAAAATCAAGCCCTGAATCTCATGCCCTGAATCTCTTGCCCTAAATCACATACCCTGAAACTCCTGCCCTGAAACTCATGCACTGAAACTCATGCCCTGAATCTCATGCCCTGAAACACCTGCACTGAAACTCATGCCATGAATCTCATATCCTGAAACTCACGCATTGAATCACATGCCCTGAAACTCCTGCCCTGAAACTCATGCCCTGAAACTCATGCACTGAAACTCATGCCCTGAATCTCATGCCCTGAAACTCGTGCCCTGAAACTCCTGCACTGAAACACCTGCCCTGAATCTCCTGCCCTGAAAATGAAGCCCTGAATCTCATGCTCTAAAACTCTTGCACTGAATCTCATGCCCTCAAGTTCCTGCACTGAAACTCATGCCCTGAATCTCATGCCCTGAAATTCATGCCCTGAACCTCATGCCCTGAAAATCAAGCCCTGAATCTCATGCCCTGAATCTCTTGCCCTAAATCACATACCCTGAAACTCCTGCCCTGAAACTCATGCACTGAAACTCATGCCCTGAATCACATTCCCTAAAACTCCTGCCCTGAATCATCTGCCCAGAAACTCATGCCCTGAATCTCATGCCCTGAAACTCCTGCTCTGAAACTCATGCACTGAAAATCATGCCCTGAATCACATGCCCTAAAACTCCTGCCCTGAATCATCTGCCCAGAAACTCATGCCCTGAATTACATGCCCTGAAATACCTGCCCTGAATCTCATGCCCTGAAACTCATGCCCTGAATCTCATGCCCTGAAACTCCTGCACTGAAACTCATGCCATGAATCTCATATCCTGAAACTCACGCCCTGAATTACATGCCCTGAAACTCCTGCCCTGAAACTCATGCGCTGAAACTCATGCCCTGAAACTCATGCCCTGAATCTCCTGTCCTAAAACTCATGCCCTGAATCTCATGCCCTGAGTCTCATGCCCTGAAACTCCTGCACTGAAACACCAGCCCTGAATCTCCTGCCCTGAAACTCATGCCCTGAATCTCATGCCCTGAATCTCACGCTCTGAAACTCGTGCACTGAATCTCATGACCTCAAGTTCCTGCACTGAAACTCATGCCCTGAATCTCATGTCCTGAAACTCCTGCCCCTAATCACCTACCCTGAAACTCATGACCTGAATCTCAAGCCCTGAAACTCCTGCACTGAAACTCATGCCATGAATCTCAGATCCTGAAACTCACGCCCTGAATCACATGCCCTGAAACTCATGCCCTGAAACTCATGCCCTGAAACTCATGCCCTGAATTACATGCCCTGAAATACCTGCCCTGAATCTCATGCCCTGAAACACATGCCCTGAATCTCATGCCCTGAAACTCCTGCACTGAAACTCATGCCATGAATCTCATATCCTGAAACTCACGCCCTGAATTACATGCCCTGAAACTCCTGCCCTAAAACTCATGCCCTGAAACTCATGCCCTGAAACTCATGCCCTGAATCTCCTGTCCTGAAAGTCATGCCCTGAATCTCATGTCCTGAATCTCATGCCCTGAAACTCCTGCACTGAAACACCTGCCCTGAATCTCCTGCCCTGAAACTCATGCCCTGAATCTCATGCCCTGAATCTCACGCTCTGAAACTCGTGCACTGAATCTCATGACCTCAAGTTACTGCACTGAAACTCAAGCCCTGAATCTCACGTCCTGAAACTCCTGCACTGAAACACCTGCCCTGAATCTCCTGCCTTGAAAATCATGACCTGAATCTCATGCCCTGAATCTCATGCTCTGAAACTCATGCCCCGAACCTCATGCCCTGAAACTCAAGCCCTGAATCTCATGCCCTGAAACTCATGCCCTAAATCACATACCATGAAACTCCTGCCCTGAAACTCATGCACAGAAACTCATGCCCTGAATCACATGCCCTAAAACTCATGCCCTGAATCATCTGCCCAGAAACTCATGCCCTGAATTACATGCCCTGAAATACCTGCCCTGAATCTCATGCCCTGAAACTCATGCCCTGAATCTCATGCCCTGAAACTCCTGCCCTCAAACTCATGCACTGAAACTCATGCCCTGAATCTCATGCCCTGAAACACCTGCACTGAAACTCATGCCATGAATCTCATATCCTGAAACTCACGCCTTGAATCACATGCCCTGAAACTCCTGCCCTGAAACTCATGCCCTGAAACTCATGCCCTGAAACTCATGCCCGGAATCTCATGCCCTGAATCTCGTGCCATGAAACTCCTGCACTGAAACACCTGCCCTGAATCTCCTGCCCTGAAAATGAAGCCCTGAATCTCATGCCCTGAATCTCATGCCCTGAAACTCATGCCCTGAAACTCATGCCCTGAATCTCCTGTCCTGAAACTCATGCCCTGAATCTCATGCCCTGAATCTCATGCCCTGAAACTCCTGCACTGAAACACCTGCCCTGAATCTCCTGCCCTGAAATTCATGCCCTGAATCTCATGCCCTGAATCTCATGCTCTGAAACTCATGCCCTGAATCTCAAGCCCTGAATCTCATGCCCTGAAACTCATGCCCTACATCACATACCCTGAAACTCCTGCCCTGAAACTCATGCACTGAAACTCATGCCCTGAATCACATGCCCTAAAACTCATGCCCTGAAACTCATGCCCTGAATCTCATGCCTTGAAACTCCTGCCCTCAAACTCATGCACTGAAACTCATGCCCTGAGTCTCATGCCCTAAAACACCTGCACTGAAACTCATGCCATGAATCTCATTTCCTGAAACTCACGCCTTGAATCACATGCCCTGAAACTCCTGCCCTGAAACTCATGCCCTGAAACTCATGCCCTGAAACTCATGCTCTGAATCTCATGCCCTGAATCTCGTGCCCTGAAACTCCTGCACTGAAACACCTGCCCTGAATCTCATGCCCTGAAACTCATGCCCTGAAACTCATGCCCTGAAACTCATGCCCTGAATCTCATGCGCTCAAACTCATGCACTGAAACTCATGCCCTGAATCTCATGCCTTGAAACTCCTGCCCTCCAACTCATGCACTGAAACTCATGCCCTGAATCTCATGCCCTGAAACACCTGCACTGAAACTCATGCCATGAATCTCATATCCTGAAACTCGCGCATTGAATCACATGCCCTGAAACTCCTGCCCTGAAACTCATGCCCTGAAACTCATGCACTGAAACTCATGCCCTGAATCTCATGCCCTGAAACTCGTGCCCTGAAACTCCTGCACTGAAACACCTGCCCTGAATCTCCTGCCCTGAAAATGAAGCCCTGAATCTCATGCTCTAAAACTCTTGCACTGAATCTCATGCCCTCAAGTTCCTGCACTGAAACTCATGCCCTGAATCTCATGCCCTGAAACTCATGCCCTGAACCTCATGCCCTGAAAATCAAGCCCTGAATCTCATGCCCTGAATCTCTTGCCCTAAATCACATACCCTGAAACTCCTGCCCTGAAACTCATGCACTGAAACTCATGCCCTGAATCACATTCCCTAAAACTCCTGCCCTGAATCATCTGCCCAGAAACTCATGCCCTGAATCTCATGCCCTGAAACTCCTGCTCTGAAACTCATGCACTGAAAATCATGCCCTGAATCACATGCCCTAAAACTCCTGCCCTGAATCATCTGCCCAGAAACTCATGCCCTGAATTACATGCCCTGAAATACCTGCCCTGAATCTCATGCCCTGAAACTCATGCCCTGAATCTCATGCCCTGAAACTCCTGCACTGAAACTCATGCCATGAATCTCATATCCTGAAACTCACGCCCTGAATTACATGCCCTGAAACTCCTGCCCTGAAACTCATGCGCTGAAACTCATGCCCTGAAACTCATGCCCTGAATCTCCTGTCCTAAAACTCATGCCCTGAATCTCATGCCCTGAGTCTCATGCCCTGAAACTCCTGCACTGAAACACCAGCCCTGAATCTCCTGCCCTGAAACTCATGCCCTGAATCTCATGCCCTGAATCTCACGCTCTGAAACTCGTGCACTGAATCTCATGACCTCAAGTTCCTGCACTGAAACTCATGCCCTGAATCTCATGTCCTAAAACTCCTGCCCCTAATCACCTACCCTGAAACTCATGACCTGAATCTCAAGCCCTGAAACTCCTGCACTGAAACTCATGCCATGAATCTCAGATCCTGAAACTCACGCCCTGAATCACATGCCCTGAAACTCATGCCCTGAAACTCATGCCCTGAAACTCATGCCCTGAATCTCATGCCCTGAATCTCATGCCCTGAAACTCCTGCACTGAAACTCATGCCCTGAATCTCATGCCCTGAAACTCATGCCCTGAACCTCATGCCCTGAAACTCAAGCCCTGAATCTCATGCCCTGAAACTCATGCCCTAAATCACATACCCTGAAACTCCTGCCCTGAAACTCATGCACTGAAACTCATGCCCTGAATCACATGCCCTAAAACTCATGCCCTGAATCATCTGCCCAGAAACTCATGCCCTGAATTACATGCCCTGAAATACCTGCCCTGAATCTCATGCCCTGAAACACATGCCCTGAATCTCAAGCCCTGAAACTCCTGCACTGAAACTCATGCCATGAATCTCATATCCTGAAACTCACGCCCTGAATTACATGCCCTGAAACTCCTGCCCTAAAACTCATGCCCTGAAACTCATGCCCTGAAACTCATGCCCTGAATCTCCTGTCCTGAAAGTCATGCCCTGAATCTCATGTCCTGAATCTCATGCCCTGAAACTCCTGCACTGAAACACCTGCCCTGAATCTCCTGCCCTGAAACTCATGCCCTGAATCTCATGCCCTGAATCTCACGCTCTGAAACTCGTGCACTGAATCTCATGACCTCAAGTTACTGCACTGAAACTCATGCCCTGAATCTCACGTCCTGAAACTCCTGCTCTGAAACACCTGCCCTGAATCTCCTGCCTTGAAAATCATGACCTGAATCTCATGCCCTGAATCTCATGCTCTGAAACTCATGCCCCGAACCTCATGCCCTGAAACTCAAGCCCTGAATCTCATGCCCTGAAACTCATGCCCTAAATCACATACCATGAAACTCCTGCCCTGAAACTCATGCACTGAAACTCATGCCCTGAATCACATGCCCTAAAACTCATGCCCTGAATCATCTGCCCAGAAACTCATGCCCTGAATTACATGCCCTGAAATACCTGCCCTGAATCTCATGCCCTGAAACTCATGCCCTGAATCTCATGCCCTGAAACTCCTGCCCTCAAACTCATGCACTGAAACTCATGCCCTGAATCTCATGCCCTGAAACACCTGCACTGAAACTCATGCCATGAATCTCATATCCTGAAACTCACGCCTTGAATCACATGCCCTGAAACTCCTGCCCTGAAACTCATGCCCTGAAACTCATGCCCTGAAACTCATGCCCGGAATCTCATGCCCTGAATCTCGTGCCATGAAACTCCTGCACTGAAACACCTGCCCTGAATGTCCTGCCCTGAAAATGAAGCCCTGAATCTCATGCCCTGAATCTCATGCCCTGAAACTCATGCCCTGAAACTCATGCCCTGAATCTCCTGTCCTGAAATTCATGCCCTGAATCTCATGCCCTGAATCTCATGCTCTGAAACTCCTGCACTGAAACACCTGCCCTGAATCTCCTGCCCTGAAATTCATGCCCTGAATCTCATGCCCTGAATCTCATGCTCTGAAACTCATGCCCTGAATCTCAAGCCCTGAATCTCATGCCCTGAAACTCATGCCCTACATCACATACCCTGAAACTCCTGCCCTGAAACTCATGCACTGAAACTCATGCCCTGAATCACATGCCCTAAAACTCATGCCCTGAAACTCATGCCCTGAATCTCATGCCTTGAAACTCCTGCCCTCAAACTCATGCACTGAAACTCATGCCCTGAGTCTCATGCCCTAAAACACCTGCACTGAAACTCATGCCATGAATCTCATTTCCTGAAACTCACGCCTTGAATCACATGCCCTGAAACTCCTGCCCTGAAACTCATGCCCTGAAACTCCTGCACTGAAACACCTGCCCTGAATCTCCTGCCCTGAAAATGAAGCCCTGAATCTCATGCCCTGAATCTCATGCCCTGAAACTCATGCCCTGAAACTCATGCCCTGAATCTCCTGTCCTGAAACTCATGCCCTGAATCTCATGCCCTGAATCTCATGCCCTGAATCTCCTGCCCTGAAAATCATGCCCTGAATCTCAAGCCCTGAATCTCATGCTCTGAAACTCATGCCCTGAATCTCATGCCCTCAAGTTCCTGCACTGAAACTCATGCCCTGAATCTCATGACCTGAAACTCATGCCCTGAATCTCATGCCCTGAATCTCGTGCCATGAAACTCCTGCACTGAAACACCTGCCCTGAATCTCCTGCCCTGAAAATGAAGCCCTGAATCTCATGCCCTGAATCTCATGCCCTGAAACTCATGCCCTGAAACTCATGCCCTGAATCTCCTGTCCTGAAACTCATGCCCTGAATCTCATGCCCTGAATCTCATGCCCTGAATCTCCTGCCCTGAAAATCATGCCCTGAATCTCAAGCCCTGAATCTCATGCTCTGAAACTCATGCCCTGAATCTCATGCCCTCAAGTTCCTGCACTGAAACTCATGCCCTGAATCTCATGACCTGAAACTCATGCCCTGAACCTCATGCCCTGAAACTCAAGCCCTGAATCTCATGCCCGGAATCCCATGCCCTAAATTACATACCCTGAAACTCCTGCCCTGAAACTCATGCACTCAAACTCATGCCCTGAATCACATGCCCTAAAACTCCTGCCCTGAAACTCATGCCCTGAAACTCATGCCCTGAACCTCATGCCCTGAAACTCAAGCCCTGAATCTCATGCCCTGAAACTCATGCCGTAAATCACATACCCTGAAACTACTGCCCTGAAACTCATGCACTGAAACTCATGCCCTGAATCACATGCCCTAAAATTCCTGCCCTGAATCATCTGCCCAGAAAATCATGCCCTGAATTACATGCCCTGAAATACCTGCCCTGAATCTCATGCCCTGAAACTCATGCCCTGAATCTCATGCCCTGAATCTCATGCCCTAAAACTCCTGCCCTGAATCATCTGCCCAGAAACTCATGCCCTGAATTACATGCCCTGAAATACCTGCCCTGAATCTCATGCCCTGAAACTCATGCCCTGAATCTCATGCCCTGAAACTCCTGCACTCAAACTCATGCCATGAATCTCATATCCTGAAACTCACGCCCTGAATTACATGCCCTGAAACTCCTGCCCTGAAACTCATGCCCTGAAACTCATGCCCTGAAACTCATGCCTTGAATCTCCTGTCCTAAAACTCATGCCCTGAATCTCATGCTCTGAATCTCATGCCCTGAAACTCCTGCACTGAAACACCTGCCCTGAATCTCCTGCCCTGAAAATCATACCCTGAATCTCATGCCCTGAATCTCATGCTCTGAAACTCATGCCCTAAATCACATATCCTGAAACTCCTGCCCTGAAACTCATGCACTCAAACTCGTGCCCTGAATCACATGCCCTAAAACTCCTGCCCTGAATCTCATGCCCTGAAACTCAAGCCCTGAATCTCATGCCCTGAAACTCATACCCTAAATCACATACCCTGAAACTACTGCCCTGAAACTCATGCACTGAAACTCATGCCCTGAATCACATGCCCTAAAATTCCTGCCCTGAATCATCTGCCCAGAAACTCATGCCCTGAATTACATGCCCTGAATCACATGCCCTAAAATTCCTGCCCTGAATCATCTGCCCAGAAACTCATGACCTGAATTACATGCCCTGAAACTCGTGCCATGAAACTCCTGCACTGAAACACCTGCCCTGAATCTCCTGCCCTGAAAATGAAGCCCTGAATCTCATGCCCTGAATCTCATGCCCTGAAACTCATGCCCTGAAACTCATGCCCTGAATCTCCTGTCCTGAAACTCATGCCCTGAATCTCATGCCCTGAATCTCATGCCCTGAAACTCCTGCACTGAAACACCTGCCCTGAATCTCCTGCCCTGAAATTCATGCCCTGAATTTCATGCTCTGAAACTCATGCCCTGAATCTCAAGCCCTGAATCTCATGCCCTGAAACTCATGCCCTACATCACATACCCTGAAACTCCTGCCCTGAAACTCATGCACTGAAACTCATACCCTGAATCACATGCCCTAAAACTCATGCCCTGAATCATCTGCCCAGAAACTCATGCCCTGAATTACATGCCCTGAAATACCTGCCCTGAATCTCATGCCCTGAAACTCATGCCCTGAATCTCATGCCCTGAAACTCCTGCCCTCAAACTCATGCACTGAAACTCATGCCCTGAATCTCATGCCTTGAAACTCCTGCCCTCAAACTCATGCACTGAAACTCATGCCCTGAGTCTCATGCCCTGAAACACCTGCACTGAAACTCATGCCATGAATCTCATATCCTGAAACTCACGCCTTGAATCACATGCCCTGAAACTCCTGCCCTGAAACTCATGCCCTGAAACTCATGCCCTGAAACTCATGCCCTGAATCTCATGCCCTGAATCTCGTGCCCTGAAACTCCTGCACTGAAACACCTGCCCTGAATCTCCTGCCCTGAAAATGAAGCTCTGAATCTCATGCCCTGAAACTCATGCCCTGAAACTCATGCCCTGAATCTCCTGTCCTGAAACTCATGCCCTGAATCTCATGCCCTGAATCTCATGCCCTGAAACTCCTGCACTGAAACACCTGCCCTGAATCTCCTGCCCTGAATCTCCTGCCCTGAAAATGAAGCCCTGAATCTCATGCCCTGAATCTCATGCCCTGAAACTCATGCCCTGAAACTCATGCCCTGAATCTCCTGTCTTGAAACTCATGCCCTGAATCTCATGCCCTGAATCTCATGCCCTGAAACTCCTGCACTGAAACACCTGCCCTGAATCTCCTGCCCTGAAAATCATGCCCTGAATCTCATGCCCTGAATCTCATGCTCTGAAACTCATGCCCTGAATCTCATGCCCTGAAACTCCTGCACTGAAACACCTGCCCTGAATCTCCTGCCCTGAAAATCATGCCCTGAATCTCAAGCCCTGAATCTCATGCTCTGAAACTCATGCCCTGAATCTCATGCCCTCAAGTTCCTGTACTGAAACTCATGCCCTGAATCTCATGACCTGAAACTCATGCCCTGAACCTCATGCCCTGAAACTCAAGCCCTGTATCTCATGCCCGGAATCTCATGCCCTAAATCACATACCCTGAAACTCCTGCCCTGAAACTCATGCACTCAAACTCATGCCCTGAATCACATGCCCTAAAACTCCTGCCCTGAAACTCATGCCCTGAAACTCATGCCCTGAACCTCATGCCCTGAAACTCAAGCCCTGAATCTCATGCCCTGAAACTCATGCCCTAAATCACATACCCTGAAACTACTGCCCTGAAACTCATGCACTGAAACTCATGCCCTGAATCACATGCCCTAAAATTCCTGCCCTGAATCATCTGCCCAGAAAATCATGCCCTGAATTACATGCCCTGAAATACCTGCCCTGAATCTTCTGCCTTGAAAATCATGCCCTGAATCTCATGCCCTGAATCTCATGCTCTGAAACTCGTGCACTGAATCTCATGCCCTCAAGTTCCTGCACTGAAACTCATGCCCTGAATCTCATGCCCTGAAACTCATGCCCTGAACCTCATGCCCTGAAACTCATACCCTAAATCACATACCCTGAAACTCCTGCCCTGAAACTCATGCACTGAAAATCATGCCCTGAATCACATGCCCTAAAACTCATTCCCTGAATCATCGGCCCAGAAACTCATGCCCTGAATTACATGCCCTGAAATACCTGCCCTGAATCTCATGCCCTGAAACTCATGCCCTGAATCTCATGCCCTGAATCTCGTGCCCTGAAACTCCTGCACTGAAACACCTGCCCTGAATCTCCTGCCCTGAAAATGAAGCTCTGAATCTCATGCCCTGAAACTCATGCCCTGAAACTCATGCCCTGAATCTCCTGTCCTGAAACTCATGCCCTGAATCTCATGCCCTGAATCTCATGCCCTGAAACTCCTGCACTGAAACACCTGCCCTGAATCTCCTGCCCTGAATCTCCTGCCCTGAAAATGAAGCCCTGAATCTCATGCCCTGAATCTCATGCCCTGAAACTCATGCCCTGAAACTCATGCCCTGAATCTCCTGTCTTGAAACTCATGCCCTGAATCTCATGCCCTGAATCTCATGCCCTGAAACTCCTGCACTGAAACACCTGCCCTGAATCTCCTGCCCTGAAAATCATGCCCTGAATCTCATGCCCTGAATCTCATGCTCTGAAACTCATGCCCTGAATCTCATGCCCTGAAACTCCTGCACTGAAACACCTGCCCTGAATCTCCTGCCCTGAAAATCATGCCCTGAATCTCAAGCCCTGAATCTCATGCTCTGAAACTCATGCCCTGAAACTCATACCCTAAATCACATACCCTGAAACTCCTGCCCTGAAACTCATGCACTGAAAATCATGCCCTGAATCACATGCCCTAAAACTCATTCCCTGAATCATCGGCCCAGAAACTCATGCCCTGAATTACATGCCCTGAAATACCTGCCCTGAATCTCATGCCCTGAAACTCATGCCCTGAATCTCATGCCCTGAATCTCGTGCCCTGAAACTCCTGCACTGAAACACCTGCCCTGAATCTCCTGCCCTGAAAATGAAGCTCTGAATCTCATGCCCTGAAACTCATGCCCTGAAACTCATGCCCTGAATCTCCTGTCCTGAAACTCATGCCCTGAATCTCATGCCCTGAATCTCATGCCCTGAAACTCCTGCACTGAAACACCTGCCCTGAATCTCCTGCCCTGAATCTCCTGCCCTGAAAATGAAGCCCTGAATCTCATGCCCTGAATCTCATGCCCTGAAACTCATGCCCTGAAACTCATGCCCTGAATCTCCTGTCTTGAAACTCATGCCCTGAATCTCATGCCCTGAATCTCATGCCCTGAAACTCCTGCACTGAAACACCTGCCCTGAATCTCCTGCCCTGAAAATCATGCCCTGAATCTCATGCCCTGAATCTCATGCTCTGAAACTCATGCCCTGAATCTCATGCCCTGAAACTCCTGCACTGAAACACCTGCCCTGAATCTCCTGCCCTGAAAATCATGCCCTGAATCTCAAGCCCTGAATCTCATGCTCTGAAACTCATGCCCTGAATCTCATGCCCTCAAGTTCCTGTACTGAAACTCATGCCCTGAATCTCATGACCTGAAACTCATGCCCTGAACCTCATGCCCTGAAACTCAAGCCCTGTATCTCATGCCCGGAATCTCATGCCCTAAATCACATACCCTGAAACTCCTGCCCTGAAACTCATGCACTCAAACTCATGCCCTGAATCACATGCCCTAAAACTCCTGCCCTGAAACTCATGCCCTGAAACTCATGCCCTGAACCTCATGCCCTGAAACTCAAGCCCTGAATCTCATGCCCTGAAACTCATGCCCTAAATCACATACCCTGAAACTACTGCCCTGAAACTCATGCACTGAAACTCATGCCCTGAATCACATGCCCTAAAATTCCTGCCCTGAATCATCTGCCCAGAAAATCATGCCCTGAATTACATGCCCTGAAATACCTGCCCTGAATCTTCTGCCTTGAAAATCATGCCCTGAATCTCATGCCCTGAATCTCATGCTCTGAAACTCGTGCACTGAATCTCATGCCCTCAAGTTCCTGCACTGAAACTCATGCCCTGAATCTCATGCCCTGAAACTCATGCCCTGAACCTCATGCCCTGAAACTCATACCCTAAATCACATACCCTGAAACTCCTGCCCTGAAACTCATGCACTGAAAATCATGCCCTGAATCACATGCCCTAAAACTCATTCCCTGAATCATCGGCCCAGAAACTCATGCCCTGAATTACATGCCCTGAAATACCTGCCCTGAATCTCATGCCCTGAAACTCATGCCCTGAATCTCATGCCCTGAAACTCCTGCACTGAAACTCATGCCATGAATCTCATATCCTGAAACTCACGCCCTGAATTACATGCCCTGAAACTCCTGCCCTGAAACTCATGCCCTGAAACTCATGCCCTGAAACTCATGCCCTGAATCTCCTGTCCTAAAACTCATGCCCTGAATCTCATGCTCTGAATCTCATGCCCTGAAACTCCTGCACTGAAACACCTGCCCTGAATCTCCTGCCCTGAAAATCATACACTGAATCTCATGCCCTGAATCTCATGCTCTGAAACTCATGCCCTAAATCACATACCCTGAAACTCCTCCCCTGAAACTCATGCACTCAAACTCGTGCCCTGAATCACATGCCCTAAAACTCCTGCCCTGATCTCATGCCCTGAAAGTCAAGCCCTGAATCTCATGCCCTGAAACTCATACCCTAAATCACATACCCTGAAACTACTGCCCTGAAACTCATGCACTGAAACTCATGCCCTGAATCACATGCCCTAAAATTCCTGCCCTGAATCATCTGCCCAGAAACTCATGCCCTGAATTACATGCCCTGAATCACATGCCCTAAAATTCCTGCCCTGAATCATCTGCCCAGAAACTCATGACCTGAATTACATGCCCTGAAATACCTGCCCTGAATCTCATGCCCTGAAACTCATGCCCTGAATCTCATGCCCTGAATCTCATGCCCTGAAACTCCTGCACTGAAACACCAGCCCTGAATCTCCTGCCTTAAAAATCATGCCCTGAATCTCATGCCCTGAATCTCATGCTCTGAAACTCGTGCACTGAATCTCATTCCCTCAAGTTCCTGCACTGAAACTCATGCCCTGAATCTCATGCCCTGAAACTCATGCCCTGAACCTCATTCCCTGAAACTCAAGCCCTGAATCTCATGCCCTGAAACTCATGCCCTAAATCACATACCCTGAAACTCCTGCCCTGAAACTCATGCACTGAAACTCATGCCCTGAATCACATGCCCTAAAACTCATGCCCTGAATCATCTGCCCAGAAACTCATGCCCTGAATTACATGCCCTGAAATACCTGCCCTGAATCTCATGCCCTGAAACTCATGCCCTGAATCTCATGCCCTGAAACTCCTGCACTGAAACTCATGCCATGAATCTCATATCCTGAAACTCACGCCCTGAATTACATGCCCTGAAACTCCTGCCCTGAAACTCATGCCCTGAAACTCATGCCCTGAAACTCATGCCCTGAATCTCCTGTCCTAAAACTCATGCCCTGAATCTCATGTCCTGAATCTCATGCCCTGAAACTCCTGCACTGAAACACCTGCCCTGAATCTCCTGCCCTGAAAATGAAGCCCTGAATCTCATGCCCTGAATCTCATGCCCTGAAACTCAAGCCCTGAATCTCATGCCCTGAAACTCATGCCCTAAATCACATACCCTGAAACTCCTGCCCTGAAACTCATGCACTGAAACTCATGCCCTGAATCACATGCCCTAAAACTCATGCCCTGAATCATCTGCCCAGAAACTCATGCCCTGAATTACATGCCCTGAAATACCTGCCCTGAATCTCATGCCCTGAAACTCCTGCCCTCAAACTCATGCACTGAAACTCATGCCCTGAATCTCATGCCTTGAAACTCCTGCCCTCAAATTCATGCACTGAAACTCATGCCCTGAATCTCATGCCCTGAAACACCTGCACTGAATCTCATGCCATGAATTTCATATCCTGAAACTGACGCCTTGAATCACATGCCCTGAAACTCCTGCCCTGAAACTCATGCCCTGAAACACATGCCCTGAATTACATGCCCTGAAATACCTGCCCTGAATCTCATGCCCTGAAACTCATGCCCTGAATCTCATGCCCTGAATCTCATGCCCTGAAACTCCTGCACTGAAACTCATGCCCTGAATCTCATGCCCTGAAACTCATGCCCTGAACCTCATGCCCTGAAACTCAAGCCCTGAATCTCATGCCCTGAAACTCATGCCCTAAATCACATACCCTGAAACTCCTGCCCTGAAACTCATGCACTGAAACTCATGCCCTGAATCACATGCCCTAAAACTCATGCCCTGAATCATCTGCCCAGAAACTCATGCCCTGAATTACATGCCCTGAAATACCTGCCCTGAATCTCATGCCCTGAAACACATGCCCTGAATCTCATGCCCTGAAACTCCTGCACTCAAACTCATGCCATGAATCTCATATCCTGAAACTCACGCCCTGAATTACATGCCCTGAAACTCCTGCCCTGAAACTCATGCCCTGAAACTCATGCCCTGAAACTCATGCCCTGAATCTCCTGTCCTGAAAGTCATGCCCTGAATCTCATGTCCTGAATCTCATGCCCTGAAACTCCTGCACTGAAACACCTGCCCTGAATCTCCTGCCTTGAAACTCATGCCCTGAATCTCATGCCCTGAATCTCACGCTCTGAAACTCGTGCACTGAATCTCATGACCTCAAGTTACTGCACTGAAACTCATGCCCTGAATCTCACGTCCTGAAACTCCTGCACTGAAACACCTGCCCTGAATCTCCTGCCTTGAAAATCATGACCTGAATCTCATGCCCTGAATCTCATGCTCTGAAACTCATGCCCCCAACCTCATGCCCTGAAACTCATGCCCTAAATCACATACCATGAAACTCCTGCCCTGAAACTCATGCACTGAAACTCATGCCCTGAATCACATGCCCTAAAACTCATGCCCTGAATCATCTGCCCAGAAACTCATGCCCTGAATTACATGCCCTGAAATACCTGCCCTGAATCTCATGCCCTGAAACTCATGCCCTGAATCTCATGCCCTGAAACTCCTGCCCTCAAACTCATGCACTGAAACTCATGCCCTGAATCTCATGCCTTGAAACTCCTGCCCTCAAACTCATGCACTGAAACTCATGCCCTGAATCTCATGCCCTGAAACACCTGCACTGAAACTCATGCCATGAATCTCATATCCTGAAACTCACGCCTTGAATCACATGCCCTGAAACTCCTGCCCTGAAACTCATGCCCTGAAACTCATGCCCTGAAACTCATGCCCGGAATCTCATGCCCTGAATCTCGTGCCATGAAACTCCTGCACTGAAACACCTGCCCTGAATCTCCTGCCCTGAAAATGAAGCCCTGAATCTCATGCCCTGAATCTCATGCCCTGAAACTCATGCCCTGAAACTCATGCCCTGAATCTCCTGTCCTGAAACTCATGCCCTGAATCTCATGCCCTGAATCTCATGCCCTGAAACTCCTGCACTGAAACACCTGCCCTGAATCTCCTGCCCTGAAATTCATGCCCTGAATCTCATGCCCTGAATCTCATGCTCTGAAACTCATGCCCTGAATCTCAAGCCCTGAATCTCATGCCCTGAAACTCATGCCCTACATCACATACCCTGAAACTCCTGCCCTGAAACTCATGCACTGAAACTCATGCCCTGAATCACATGCCCTAAAACTCATGCCCTGAAACTCATGCCCTGAATCTCATGCCTTGAAACTCCTGCCCTCAAACTCATGCACTGAAACTCATGCCCTGAGTCTCATGCCCTAAAACACCTGCACTGAAACTCATGCCATGAATCTCATTTCCTGAAACTCACGCCTTGAATCACATTCCCTGAAGCTCCTGCCCTGAAACTCATGCCCTGAAACTCATGCCCTGAAAGTCATGCCCTGAATCTCATGCCCTGAATCTCGTGCCCTGAAACTCCTGCACTGAAACACCTGCCCTGAATCTCCTGCCCTGAAAATGAAGCCCTGAATCTCATGCCCTGAATCTCATGCCCTGAAACTCATGCCCTGAAACTCATGCCCTGAATCTCCTGTCCTGAAACTCATGCCCTGAATCTCATGCCCTGAATCTCATGCCCTGAAACTCCTGCACTGAAACACCTGCCCTGAATCTCCTGCCCTGAATCTCCTGCCCTGAAAATGAAGCCCTGAATCTCATGCCCTGAATCTCATGCCCTGAAACTCATGCCCTGAATCTCCTGTCCTGAAACTCATGCCCTGAATCTCATGCCCTGAATCTCATGCCCTGAAACTCCTGCACTGAAACACCTGCCCTGAATCTCCTGCCCTGAAAATCATGCCCTGAATCTCATGCCCTGAATCTCATGCTCTGAAACTCATGCCCTGAATCTCATGCCCTGAAACTCCTGCACTGAAACACCTGCCCTGAATCTCCTGCCCTGAAAATCATGCCCTAAAACTCCTGCCCTGAATCTCATGCCCTGAAACTCAAGCCCTGAATCTCATGCCCTGAAACTCATACCCTAAATCACATACCCTGAAACTACTGCCCTGAAACTCATGCACTGAAACTCATGCCCTGAATCACATGCCCTAAAATTCCTGCCCTGAATCATCTGCCCAGAAACTCATGACCTTAATTACATGCCCTGAAATACCTGCCCTGAATCTCGTGCCATGAAACTCCTGCACTGAAACACCTGCCCTGAATCTCCTGCCCTGAAAATGAAGCCCTGAATCTCATGCCCTGAATCTCATGCCCTGAAACTCATGCCCTGAAACTCATGCCCTGAATCTCCTGTCCTGAAACTCATGCCCTGAATCTCATGCCCTGAATCTCATGCCCTGAAACTCCTGCACTGAAACACCTGCCCTGAATCACATGCCCTAAAACTCATGCCCTGAATCATCTGCCCAGAAACTCATGCCCTGAATTACATGCCCTGAAATACCTGCCCTGAATCTCATGCCCTGAAACTCATGCCCTGAATCTCATGCCCTGAAACTCCTGCCCTCAAACTCATGCACTGAAACTCATGCCCTGAATCTCATGCCTTGAAACTCCTGCCCTCAAACTCATGCACTGAAACTCATGCCCTGAGTCTCATGCCCTGAAACACCTGCACTGAAACTCATGCCATGAATCTCATATCCTGAAACTCACGCCTTGAATCTCATGCCCTGAATCTCGTGCCCTGAAACTCCTGCACTGAAACACCTGCCCTGAATCTCCTGCCCTGAAAATGAAACTCTGAATCTCATGCCCTGAAACTCATGCCCTGAAACTCATGCCCTGAATCTCCTGTCCTGAAACTCATGCCCTGAATCTCATGCCCTGAATCTCATGCCCTGAAACTCCTGCACTGAAACACCTGCCCTGAATCTCCTGCCCTGAATCTCCTGCCCTGAAAATGAAGCCCTGAATCTCATGCCCTGAATCTCATGCCCTGAAACTCATGCCCTGAAACTCATGCCCTGAATCTCCTGTCTTGAAACTCATGCCCTGAATCTCATGCCCTGAATCTCATGCCCTGAAACTCCTGCACTGAAACACCTGCCCTGAATCTCCTGCCCTGAAAATCATGCCCTGAATCTCATGCCCTGAATCTCATGCTCTGAAACTCATGCCCTGAATCTCATGCCCTGAAACTCCTGCACTGAAACACCTGCCCTGAATCTCCTGCCCTGAAAATCATGCCCTGAATCTCAAGCCCTGAATCTCATGCTCTGAAACTCATGCCCTGAATCTCATGCCCTCAAGTTCCTGCACTGAAACTCATGCCCTGAACCTCATGCCCTGAAACTCAAGCCCTGAATCTCATGCCCGGAATCTCATGCCCTAAATCACATACCCTGAAACTCCTGCCCTGAAACTCATGCACTCAAACTCATGCCCTGAATCACATGCCCTAAAACTCCTGCCCTGAAACTCATGCCCTGAAACTCATGCCCTGAACCTCATGCCCTGAAACTCAAGCCCTGAATCTCATGCCCTGAAACTCATGCCCTAAATCACATACCCTGAAACTACTGCCCTGAAACTCATGCACTGAAACTCATGCCCTGAATCACATGCCCTAAAATTCCTGCCCTGAATCATCTGCCCAGAAAATCATGCCCTGAATTACATGCCCTGAAATACCTGCCCTGAATCTTCTGCCTTGAAAATCATGCCCTGAATCTCATGCCCTGAATCTCATGCTCTGAAACTCGTGCACTGAATCTCATGCCCTCAAGTTCCTGCACTGAAACTCATGCCCTGAATCTCATGCCCTGAAACTCATGCCCTGAACCTCATGCCCTGAAACTCATGCCCTAAATCACATACCCTGAAACTCCTGCCCTGAAACTCATGCACTGAAAATCATGCCCTGAATCACATGCCCTAAAACTCATTCCCTGAATCATCGGCCCAGAAACTCATGCCCTGAATTACATGCCCTGAAATACCTGCCCTGAATCTCATGCCCTGAAACTCATGCCCTGAATCTCATGCCCTGAAACTCCTGCACTGAAACTCATGCCATGAATCTCATATCCTGAAACTCACGCCCTGAATTACATGCCCTGAAACTCCTGCCCTGAAACTCATGCCCTGAAACTCATGCCCTGAAACTCATGCCCTGAATCTCCTGTCCTAAAACTCATGCCCTGAATCTCATGCTCTGAATCTCATGCCCTGAAACTCCTGCACTGAAACACCTGCCCTGAATCTCCTGCCCTGAAAATCATACACTGAATCTCATGCCCTGAATCTCATGCCCTGAAACTCAAGCCCTGAATCTCATGCCCTGAAACTCATACCCTAAATCACATACCCTGAAACTACTGCCCTGAAACTCATGCACTGAAACTCATGCCCTGAATCACATGCCCTAAAATTCCTGCCCTGAATCATCTGCCCAGAAACTCATGCCCTGAATTACATGCCCTGAATCACATGCCCTAAAATTCCTGCCCTGAATCATCTGCCCAGAAACTCATGACCTGAATTACATGCCCTGAAATACCTGCCCTGAATCTCATGCCCTGAAACTCATGCCCTGAATCTCATGCCCTGAATCTCATGCCCTGGAACTCCTGCACTGAAACACCAGCCCTGAATCTCCTGCCTTAAAAATCATGCCCTGAATCTCATGCCCTGAATCTCTTGCTCTGAAACTCGTGCACTGAATCTCATTCCCTCAAGTTCCTGCACTGAAACTCATGCCCTGAATCTCATGCCCTGAAACTCATGCCCTGAACCTCATTCCCTGAAACTCAAGCCCTGAATCTCATGCCCTGAAACTCATGCCCTAAATCACATACTCTGAAACTCCTGCCCTGAAACTCATGCACTGAAACTCATGCCCTGAATCACATGCCCTAAAACTCATGCCCTGAATCATCTGCCCAGAAACTCATGCCCTGAATTACATGCCCTGAAATACCTGCCCTGAATCTCATGCCCTGAAACTCATGCCCTGAATCTCATGCCCTGAAACTCCTGCACTGAAACTCATGCCATGTATCTCATATCCTGAAACTCACGCCCTGAATTACATGCCCTGAAACTCCTGCCCTGAAACTCATGCCCTGAAACTCATGCCCTGAAACTCATGCCCTGAATCTCCTGTCCTAAAACTCATGCCCTGAATCTCATGTCCTGAATCTCATGCCCTGAAACTCCTGCACTGAAACACCTGCCCTGAATCTCCTGCCCTGAAACTCATGCCCTGAATCTCATGCCCTGAATCTCACGCTCTGAAACTCGTGCACTGAATCTCATGACCTCAAGTTACTGCACTGAAACTCATGCCCTGAATCTCATGTCCTGAAACTCCTGCACTGAAACACCTGCCCTGAATCTCCTGCCTGAAAATCATGACCTGAATCTCATGCCCTGAATCTCATGCTCTGAAACTCGTGCACTGAATCTCATGCCTCAAGTTCCTGCACTGAAACTCAAGCCCTGAATCTCATGCCCTGAAACTCATGCCCTGAACCTCATGCCCTGAAACTCAAGCCCTGAATCTCATGCCCTGAAACTCATGCCCTAAATCACATACCTGAAACTCCTGTCCTGAAACTCATGCACTGAAACTCATGCCCTGAATCACATGCCCTGAAACTCATGCCCTGAATCATCTGCCCAGAAACTCATGCCCTGAATTACATGCCCTGAAATACCTGCCCTGAATCTCATGCCCTGAAACTCATGCCCTGAATCTCATGCCCTGAAACTCCTGCCCTCAAACTCATGCACTGAAACTCATGCCCTGAATCTCATGCCTTGAAACTCCTGCCCTCAAATTCATGCACTGAAAACTCATGCCCTGAATCTCATGCCCTGAAACACCTGCACTGAATCTCATGCCATGAATTTCATATCCTGAAACTGACGCCTTGAATCACATGCCCTGAAACTCCTGCCCTGAAACTCATGCCCTGAAACTCATGCCCTGAATCTCATGCCCTGAATCTCGTGCCCTGAAACTCCTGCACAGAACACCTGCCCTGAATCTCCTGCCTGAAAATGAAGCCCTGAATCTCATGCTCTAAAACTCGTGCACTGAATCTCATGCCCTCAATTAACTGCACTGAAACTCATGCCCTGAATCTCATGCCCTGAAACTCATGCCCTGAACCTCATGCCCTGAAACTCAAGCCCTGAATCTCATGCCCTGAAACTCTTGCCCTAAATCACATACCCTGAAACTCCTGCCCTGAAACTCATGCACTGAAACTCATGCCCTGAATCACATGCCCTAAAACTCCTGCCCTGAATCATCTGCCCAGAAACTCATGCCCTGAATTACATGCCCTGAAATACCTGCCCTGAATCTCATGCCCTGAAACTCATGCCCTGAATCTCTTGCCCTGAAACTCCTGCACTGAAACTCATGCCATGAATCTCATATCCTGAAACTCACGCCCTGAATTACATGCCCTGAAACTCCTGCCCTGAAACTCATGCCCTGAAACTCATGCCCTGAATCTCATGCTTTGAAACTCGTGCACTGAATCTCATGACCTCAAGTTCCTGCACTGAAACTCATGCCCTGAATCTCATGTCCTGAAACTCATGCCCTGAATCTCATGACCTGAATCTCATGCTTTGAAACTCGTGCACTGAATCTCATGACCTCAAGTTCCTGCACTGAAACTCATGCCCTGAATCTCATGTCCTGAAACTCCTGCCCTGAATCACCTACCCTGAAACTCAAGCCCTGAATCTCATGCCCTGAAACTCCTGCACTGAAACTCATGCCATGAATCTCATATCCTGAAACTCACGCCCTGAATCACATGCCCTAAAACTCCTGCCCTGAAACTCCTGCCCTGAAACTCATGCCCTGAAACTCATGCCCTGAATCTCCTGTCCTGAAACTCATGCCCTGAATCTCATGACCTGAATCTCATGCTTTGAAACTCGTGCACTGAATCTCATGACCTCAAGTTCCTGCACTGAAACTCATGCCCTGAATCTCATGTCCTGAAACTCCTGCCCTGAATCACCTACCCTGAAACTCAAGCCCTGAATCTCATGCCCTGAAACTCCTGCACTGAAACTCATGCCATGAATCTCATATCCTGAAACTCACGCCCTGAATCACATGCCCTAAAACTCCTGCCCTGAAACTCCTGCCCTGAAACTCATGCCCTGAAACTCATGCCCTGAATCTCCTGTCCTGAAACTCATGCCCTGAATCTCATGCCCTGAAACTCAAGCCCTGAATCTCATGCCCTGAAACTCTTGCCCGAAATCACATACCCTGAAACTCCTGCCCTGAAACTCATGCACTGAAACTCATGCCCTGAATCACATGCCCTAAAACTCCTGCCCTGAATCATCTGCCCAGAAACTCATGCCCTGAATTGCATGCCCTGAAATACCTGCCCTGAATCTCATGCCCTGAAACTCATGCCCTGAATCTCATGCCCTGAAACTCCTGCACTGAAACTCATGCCCTGAAACTCATGCCCTGAATCACATGCCCTATAACTCCTGCCCTGAATCAGCTGCCCAGAAACTCATGCCCTGAATTACATGCCCTGAAATATCTGCCCTGAATCTCATGCCCAGAAAATCATGCCCTGAATCTCATGCCCTGAAACTCATGCCCTGAATCTCATGCGCTGAAACTCCTGCCCTCAAACTCATGCACTGAAACTCATGCCCTGAATCTCATGCCTTGAAACTCCTGCCCTCAAACTTATGCACTGAAACTCATGCCCTGAAACTCCTGCACTGAAACTCATGCCATGAATCTCATATCCTGAAACTCATGCCCTGAATCTCCTGCCCTGAATCTCATGCCCAGAAACTCCTGCACTGAAACACCTGCCCTGAATCTCCTGCCCTGAAAATCATGCCCTGAAACTCAAGCCCTGAATCTCATGCACTGAAACTCATGCCCTAAATCTCATACCCTGAATCTCCTGCCCTGAAACTCATGCACTGAAACTCATGCCCTGAATCACATGCCCTAAAACTCCTGCCCTGAATCATCTGCCCAGAAACTCATGCCCTGAATCTCATGCCCTGAAACTCCTGCCCTCAAACTCATGCAGTGAAACTCAAGCCCTGAATTTCATGCCTTGAAACTCCTGTCCTGAATCTCATGCCCTGAAACTCATGCCCTGAATCTCATGCCTTGAAACTCCTGCAGTGAAACTCATGCCATGAATCTCATATCCTGAAACTCACTCACTGAATTACATGCCCTGAAACTCCTGCTTTGAAACGCATGCCCTGAAACTCATTCCCTGAATCTCCTGTCCTAAAACTCACGCCCTGAATCACATGCCCTGAAACTCGTGCCCTGAAACTCATGCCCTGAAACTCATGCCCTGAAACTCATGCCCTGAATCTCCTGTCCTGAAACTCATGCCCTGAATCTCATGCCCTGAATCTCATGCCCTGAAACTCCTGCACTGAAACACCTGCCCTGAATCTCCTGCCCTGAAAATCATGCCCTGAATCTCATGCCCTGAATCTCATGCTCTGAAACTCGTGCACTGAATCTCATGCCCTCAAGTTCCTGCACTGAAACTGATGCCCTGAATCTCATGCCCTGAAACTCATGCCCTGAACCTCATGCCCTGAAACTCAAGCCCTGAATCTCATGCCCTGAAACTCA
>NW_027275449.1:5000-52500 GCF_030028105.1 Mobula birostris
CTAACCCTAACCCTAACCCTAACCCTAACCCTAACCCTAACCCTAACCCTAACCCTAACCCTAACCCTAACCAACCTAACCCTAACCCTAACCCTAACCCTAACCCTAACCCTAACCCTAACCCTAACCCTAACCCTAACCCTAACCCTAACCCTAACCCTAACCCTAACCTAACCCTAACCCTAACCCTAACCCTAACCCTAACCCTAACCCTAACCCTAACCCTAACCCTAACCCTAACCCTAACCCTAACCCTAACCCTAACCCTAACCTAACCTAACCCTAACCCTAACCCTAACCTAACCCTAACCCTAACCCTAACCCTAACCCTAACCCTAACCCTAACCCTAACCCTAACCCTAACCCTAACCCTAACCCTAACCCTAACCCTAACCCTAACCCTAACCCTAACCCTAACCCTAACCCTAACCCTAACCCTAACCCTAACCACCTAACCCTAACCCTAACCCTAACCCTAACCCTAACCCTAACCCTAACCCTAACCCTAACCCTAACCCTAACCCTAACCCTAACCCTAACCTAACCCTAACCCTAACCCTAACCCTAACCCTAACCCTAACCCTAACCCTAACCCTAACCCTAACCCTAACCCTAACCCTAACCCTAACCCTAACCCTAACCCTAACCCTAACCCTAACCCTAACCCTAACCCTAACCCTAACCCTAACCCTAACCCTAACCCTAACCCTAACCCTAACCCTAACCCTAACCCTAACCTAACCCTAACCCTAACCCTAACCCTAACCCTAACCCTAACCCTAACCCTAACCCTAACCCTAACCTAACCCTAACCCTAACCCTAACCCTAACCCTAACCCTAACCCTAACCCTAACCCTAACCCTAACCCTAACCCTAACCCTAACCCTAACCCTAACCCTAACCCTAACCCTAACCCTAACCCTAACCCTAACCCTAACCCTAACCCTAACCCTAACCCTAACCCTAACCCTAACCCTAACCCTAACCCTAACCCTAACCCTAACCCTAACCCTAACCCTAACCCTAACCCTAACCCTAACCCTAACCCTAACCCTAACCCTAACCCTAACCCTAACCCTAACCCTAACCCTAACCCTAACCTAACCCTAACCCTAACCCTAACCCTAACCCTAACCCTAACCCTAACCCTAACCCTAACCTAACCACCCTAACCCTAACCCTAACCCTAACCTAACCCTAACCCTAACCCTAACCTAACCCTAACCCTAACCCTAACCCTAACCCTAACCCTAACCCTAACCCTAACCCTAACCCTAACCCTAACCCTAACCCTAACCCTAACCCTAACCCTAACCCTAACCCTAACCCTAACCCTAACCCTAACCCTAACCCTAACCCTAACCCTAACCCTAACCCTAACCCTAACCCTAACCCTAACCCTAACCCTAACCCTAACCCTAACCCTAACCCTAACCCTAACCTAACCCTAACCCTAACCCTAACCCTAACCCTAACCCTAACCCTAACCCTAACCCTAACCCTAACCTAACCCTAACCCTAACCCTAACCCTAACCCTAACCCTAACCTAACCCTAACCCTAACCCTAACCCTAACCCTAACCCTAACCCTAACCCTAACCCTAACCCTAACCCTAACCCTAACCCTAACCCTAACCCTAACCCTAACCCTAACCCTAACCCTAACCCTAACCCTAACCCTAACCCTAACCCTAACCCTAACCTAACCCTAACCCTAACCCTAACCCTAACCCTAACCCTAACCCTAACCCTAACCCTAACCCTAACCCTAACCCTAACCCTAACCCTAACCTAACCCTAACCCTAACCCTAACCCTAACCCTAACCCTAACCCTAACCCTAACCCTAACCCTAACCCTAACCTAACCCTAACCCTAACCCTAACCCTAACCCCCTAACCCTAACCCTAACCCTAACCCTAACCCTAACCCTAACCTAACCCTAACCCTAACCCTAACCCTAACCCTAACCCTAACCTAACCCTAACCCTAACCCTAACCCTAACCCTAACCCTAACCCTAACCTAACCCTAACCCTAACCCTAACCCTAACCCTAACCCTAACCCTAACCCTAACCCTAACCCTAACCCTAACCCTAACCCTAACCCTAACCCTAACCCTAACCCTAACCCTAACCCTAACCCTAACCCTAACCCTAACCCTAACCCTAACCCTAACCCTAACCCTAACCCTAACCCTAACCCTAACCCTAACCCTAACCCTAACCCTAACCCTAACCTAACCCTAACCCTAACCCTAACCCTAACCCTAACCCTAACCCTAACCCTAACCCTAACCCTAACCCTAACCCTAACCCTAACCCTAACCCTAACCCTAACCCTAACCCTAACCCTAACCCTAACCCTAACCCTAACCCTAACCCTAACCCTAACCCTAACCCTAACCCTAACCCTAACCCTAACCCTAACCCTAACCCTAACCCTAACCCTAACCCTAACCCTAACCCTAACCCTAACCTAACCCTAACCCTAACCCTAACCCTAACCCTAACCCTAACCCTAACCCTAACCCTAACCCTAACCCCTAACCCTAACCCTAACCCTAACCCTAACCCTAACCCTAACCCTAACCCTAACCCTAACCCTAACCCTAACCCTAACCCTAACCCTAACCCTAACCCTAACCCTAACCTAACCCTAACCCTAACCCTAACCCTAACCCTAACCCTAACCCTAACCCTAACCCTAACCCTAACCCTAACCCTAACCCTAACCCTAACCCTAACCCTAACCCTAACCCTAACCCTAACCCTAACCCTAACCCTAACCCTAACCCTAACCCTAACCTAACCCTAACCCTAACCCTAACCCTAACCCTAACCCTAACCCTAACCCTAACCCTAACCCTAACCCTAACCCTAACCCTAACCCTAACCCTAACCCTAACCCTAACCCTAACCCTAACCCTAACCCTAACCCTAACCCTAACCCTAACCCTAACCCTAACCCTAACCCTAACCCTAACCCTAACCCTAACCCTAACCCTAACCCTAACCCTAACCCTAACCCTAACCCTAACCCTAACCCTAACCCTAACCCTAACCCTAACCCTAACCCTAACCCTAACCCTAACCCTAACCCTAACCCTAACCCTAACCCTAACCCTAACCCTAACCCTAACCCTAACCCTAACCCTAACCCTAACCCTAACCCTAACCCTAACCCTAACCCTAACCCTAACCAACCCTAACCCTAACCCTAACCCTAACCCTAACCCTAACCCTAACCCTAACCCTAACCCTAACCCTAACCCTAACCCTAACCCTAACCCTAACCCTAACCCTAACCCTAACCCTAACCTAACCCTAACCCTAACCCTAACCCTAACCCTAACCCTAACCCTAACCCTAACCCTAACCCTAACCTAACAGTGACACGCTCTTCCATACCTCACCTAACCCTAACCCTAACCCTAACCCTAACCCTAACCCTAACCCTACCCTAACCCTAACCCTAACCCTAACCCTAACCCTAACCCTAACCCTAACCCTAACCCTAACCCTAACCCTAACCCTAACCCTAACCCTAACCCTAACCCTAACCCTAACCCTAACCCTAACCCTAACCCTAACCCTAACCCTAACCCTAACCCTAACCCTAACCCTAACCCTAACCCTAACCCTAACCCTAACCCTAACCCTAACCCTAACCCTAACCCTAACCCTAACCCTAACCCTAACCCTAACCCCTAACCTAACCCTAACCCTAACCCTAACCCTAACCCTAACCCTAACCCTAACCCTAACCCTAACCCTAACCCTAACCCTAACCCTAACCCTAACCCTAACCCTAACCCTAACCCTAACCCTAACCCTAACCCTAACCCTAACCCTAACCCTAACCCACCCTAACCCTAACCCTAACCCTAACCCTAACCCTAACCCTAACCCTAACCCTAACCCTAACCCTAACCCTAACCCTAACCCTAACCCTAACCCTAAGGGGCCCTAACCCTAACCCTAACCCTAACCCTAACCCTAACCCTAACCCTAACCCTAACCCTAACCCTAACCCTAACCCTAACCCTAACCCTAACCCTAACCCTAACCCTAACCCTAACCCTAACCCTAACCCTAACCCTAACCCTAACCCTAACCCTAACCCTAACCCTAACCCTAACCCTAACCCTAACCCTAACCCTAACCCTAACCCTAACCCTAACCCTAACCCTAACCCTAACCCTAACCCTAACCCTAACCCTAACCCTAACCCTAACCCTAACCCTAACCCTAACCCTAACCCTAACCCTAACCCTAACCCTAACCCTAACCCTAACCCTAACCCTAACCCTAACCCTAACCCTAACCCTAACCCTAACCCTAACCCTAACCCTAACCCTAACCCTAACCCTAACCCTAACCCTAACCCTAACCCTAACCCTAACCCTAACCCTAACCCTAACCCTAACCCTAACCCTAACCCTAACCCTAACCCTAACCCTAACCCTAACCCTAACCCTAACCCTAACCCTAACCCTAACCCTAACCCTAACCCTAACCCTAACCCTAACCCTAACCCTAACCCTAACCCTAACCCTAACCCTAACCCTAACCCTAACCCTAACCCTAACCCTAACCCTAACCCTAACCCTAACCCTAACCCTAACCCTAACCCTAACCCTAACCCTAACCCTAACCCTAACCCTAACCCTAACCCTAACCCTAACCCTAACCCTAACCCTAACCCTAACCCTAACCCTAACCCTAACCCTAACCCTAACCCTAACCCTAACCCTAACCCTAACCCTAACCCTAACCCTAACCCTAACCCTAACCCTAACCCTAACCCTAACCTAACCCTAACCCTAACCCTAACCCTAACCCTAACCCTAACCCTAACCCTAACCCTAACCCTAACCCTAACCCTAACCCTAACCCTAACCCTAACCCTAACCCTAACCCTAACCCTAACCCTAACCCTAACCCTAACCCTAACCCTAACCCTAACCCTAACCCTAACCCTAACCCTAACCCTAACCCTAACCCTAACCCTAACCCTAACCCTAACCCTAACCCTAACCCTAACCCTAACCCTAACCCTAACCCTAACCCTAACCCTAACCCTAACCCTAACCCTAACCCTAACCCTAACCCTAACCCTAACCCTAACCCTAACCCTAACCCTAACCCTAACCCTAACCCTAACCCTAACCCTAACCCTAACCCTAACCCTAACCCTAACCCTAACCCTAACCCTAACCCTAACCCTAACCCTAACCCTAACCCTAACCCTAACCCTAACCCTAACCCTAACCCTAACCCTAACCCTAACCCTAACCCTAACCCTAACCCTAACCCTAACCCTAACCCTAACCCTAACCCTAACCCCTAACCCTAACCCTAACCCTAACCCTAACCCTAACCCTAACCCTAACCCTAACCCCTAACCCTAACCCTAACCCTAACCCTAACCCTAACCCTAACCCTAACCCTAACCCTAACCCTAACCCTAACCCTAACCCTAACCCCTAACCCTAACCCTAACCCTAACCCTAACCCTAACCCTAATGCGAGGGCTGATTTGCCCACTGCCCGCATACTCTCAACACTCCCCCACAAACCCGATTACCTTTGTCAGGAGGGGCAAGATCCAAGAAAGGCAAGTGTTGGACCTGGTTAATGAAGGCGTGGGCCAGATCAAAGTGGCAGGGTCGCGTGAAATTGAATCTCAAGTGAGGAGATCAAAAAGCACAAGAGGGCTGATTTGCCCACTGCCCGCATACTCTCAACCTAACCCTAACCCTAACCCTAATGCGAGGGCTGATTTGCCCACTGCCCGCATACTCTCAACACTCCCCCACAAACCCGATTACCTTTGTCAGGAGGGGCAAGATCCAAGAAAGGCAAGTGTTGGACCTGGTTAATGAAGGCGTGGGCCAGATCAAAGTGGCAGGGTCGCGTGAAATTGAATCTCAAGTGAGGAGATCAAAAAGCACAAGAGGGCTGATTTGCCCACTGCCCGCATACTCTCAACCTAACCTAACAGTGACACGCTCTTCATTCTCCCGGTCGACAAAATGCCAAGAATAAAGCCCGGATGCCCAAACGGCGAGAGAGAACCAGAAAGTTAAACCCAAGCTGGGTCCACAGAAAACCAGTCACCACTAAACTCAGGTGCAGAGACACCGAATGCCCAGTAAACACTGTCAATTTAACCCATGCAATCCCAGGCATACAGATGCCAGGTAATGATGTTTAAAAACAACATTACCCTCATAGTTACATGCCTCTCATTATCCTGGTCCATGGGAAAACACAAGCCGAGCTTGATCAACTCCGGCTGGGTCATCTCGGGGAGGGTGTTTAATGATGAAAGACCCGAAACACCCCATGATCCGAGGATGCATTACTGATGATGTGTCCCAGTGCACACCTGGTCCATAGAACCAAGTGGTGTCGGACCATGATAATGAAAGGCATGGGCCAGATTCACCTGGCTTGACCACAGGGGCCTATGCGCCACAGCACCTCATACCTCACCACTCCAAACTCTGCAGCCTTACCTATCCCAGTCACACATATACATCCACCAGCCCAACACTCAAACCTAATCCTAAAGTCCAAGGGGGCACACACCCCCACAAACCCTCGGCACATCCCACAGATCATGCCACACCCCCACAAACCCTAGGCACACCCCGACTAACCCTGGCCACTCCCCCACAAACCCGATTACCTTTGTCAGGAGGGGCAAGATCCAAGAAAGGCAAGTGTTGGACCTGGTTAATGAAGGCGTGGGCCAGATCAAAGTGGCAGGGTCGCGTGAAATTGAATCTCAAGTGAGGAGATCAAAAAGCACAAGAGGGCTGATTTGCCCACTGCCCGCATACTCTCAACCTAACCTAACAGTGACACGCTCTTCATTCTCCCGGTCGACAAAATGCCAAGAATAAAGCCCGGATGCCCAAACGGCGAGAGAGAACCAGAAAGTTAAACCCAAGCTGGGTCCACAGAAAACCAGTCACCACTAAACTCAGGTGCAGAGACACCGAATGCCCAGTAAACACTGTCAATTTAACCCATGCAATCCCAGGCATACAGATGCCAGGTAATGATGTTTAAAAACAACATTACCCTCATAGTTACATGCCTCTCATTATCCTGGTCCATGGGAAAACACAAGCCGAGCTTGATCAACTCCGGCTGGGTCATCTCGGGGAGGGTGTTTAATGATGAAAGACCCGAAACACCCCATGATCCGAGGATGCATTACTGATGATGTGTCCCAGTGCACACCTGGTCCATAGAACCAAGTGGTGTCGGACCATGATAATGAAAGGCATGGGCCAGATTCACCTGGCTTGACCACAGGGGCCTATGCGCCACAGCACCTCATACCTCACCACTCCAAACTCTGCAGCCTTACCTATCCCAGTCACACATATACATCCACCAGCCCAACACTCAAACCTAATCCTAAAGTCCAAGGGGGCACACACCCCCACAAACCCTCGGCACATCCCACAGATCATGCCACACCCCCACAAACCCTAGGCACACCCCGACTAACCCTGGCCACTCCCCCACAAACCCGATTACCTTTGTCAGGAGGGGCAAGATCCAAGAAAGGCAAGTGTTGGACCTGGTTAATGAAGGCGTGGGCCAGATCAAAGTGGCAGGGTCGCGTGAAATTGAATCTCAAGTGAGGAGATCAAAAAGCACAAGAGGGCTGATTTGCCCACTGCCCGCATACTCTCAACCTAACCTAACAGTGACACGCTCTTCATTCTCCCGGTCGACAAAATGCCAAGAATAAAGCCCGGATGCCCAAACGGCGAGAGAGAACCAGAAAGTTAAACCCAAGCTGGGTCCACAGAAAACCAGTCACCACTAAACTCAGGTGCAGAGACACCGAATGCCCAGTAAACACTGTCAATTTAACCCATGCAATCCCAGGCATACAGATGCCAGGTAATGATGTTTAAAAACAACATTACCCTCATAGTTACATGCCTCTCATTATCCTGGTCCATGGGAAAACACAAGCCGAGCTTGATCAACTCCGGCTGGGTCATCTCGGGGAGGGTGTTTAATGATGAAAGACCCGAAACACCCCATGATCCGAGGATGCATTACTGATGATGTGTCCCAGTGCACACCTGGTCCATAGAACCAAGTGGTGTCGGACCATGATAATGAAAGGCATGGGCCAGATTCACCTGGCTTGACCACAGGGGCCTATGCGCCACAGCACCTCATACCTCACCACTCCAAACTCTGCAGCCTTACCTATCCCAGTCACACATATACATCCACCAGCCCAACACTCAAACCTAATCCTAAAGTCCAAGGGGGCACACACCCCCACAAACCCTCGGCACATCCCACAGATCATGCCACACCCCCACAAACCCTAGGCACACCCCGACTAACCCTGGCCACTCCCCCACAAACCCGATTACCTTTGTCAGGAGGGGCAAGATCCAAGAAAGGCAAGTGTTGGACCTGGTTAATGAAGGCGTGGGCCAGATCAAAGTGGCAGGGTCGCGTGAAATTGAATCTCAAGTGAGGAGATCAAAAAGCACAAGAGGGCTGATTTGCCCACTGCCCGCATACTCTCAACCTAACCCTAACCCTAACCCCTAACCCTAACCCTAACCCTAACCCTAACCCTAACCCTAACCCTAACCCTAACCCTAACCCTAACCCTAACCCTAACCCTAACCCTAACCCTAATGCGAGGGCTGATTTGCCCACTGCCCGCATACTCTCAACACTCCCCCACAAACCCGATTACCTTTGTCAGGAGGGGCAAGATCCAAGAAAGGCAAGTGTTGGACCTGGTTAATGAAGGCGTGGGCCAGATCAAAGTGGCAGGGTCGCGTGAAATTGAATCTCAAGTGAGGAGATCAAAAAGCACAAGAGGGCTGATTTGCCCACTGCCCGCATACTCTCAACCTAACCTAACAGTGACACGCTCTTCATTCTCCCGGTCGACAAAATGCCAAGAATAAAGCCCGGATGCCCAAACGGCGAGAGAGAACCAGAAAGTTAAACCCAAGCTGGGTCCACAGAAAACCAGTCACCACTAAACTCAGGTGCAGAGACACCGAATGCCCAGTAAACACTGTCAATTTAACCCATGCAATCCCAGGCATACAGATGCCAGGTAATGATGTTTAAAAACAACATTACCCTCATAGTTACATGCCTCTCATTATCCTGGTCCATGGGAAAACACAAGCCGAGCTTGATCAACTCCGGCTGGGTCATCTCGGGGAGGGTGTTTAATGATGAAAGACCCGAAACACCCCATGATCCGAGGATGCATTACTGATGATGTGTCCCAGTGCACACCTGGTCCATAGAACCAAGTGGTGTCGGACCATGATAATGAAAGGCATGGGCCAGATTCACCTGGCTTGACCACAGGGGCCTATGCGCCACAGCACCTCATACCTCACCACTCCAAACTCTGCAGCCTTACCTATCCCAGTCACACATATACATCCACCAGCCCAACACTCAAACCTAATCCTAAAGTCCAAGGGGGCACACACCCCCACAAACCCTCGGCACATCCCACAGATCATGCCACACCCCCACAAACCCTAGGCACACCCCGACTAACCCTGGCCACTCCCCCACAAACCCGATTACCTTTGTCAGGAGGGGCAAGATCCAAGAAAGGCAAGTGTTGGACCTGGTTAATGAAGGCGTGGGCCAGATCAAAGTGGCAGGGTCGCGTGAAATTGAATCTCAAGTGAGGAGATCAAAAAGCACAAGAGGGCTGATTTGCCCACTGCCCGCATACTCTCAACCTAACCTAACAGTGACACGCTCTTCATTCTCCCGGTCGACAAAATGCCAAGAATAAAGCCCGGATGCCCAAACGGCGAGAGAGAACCAGAAAGTTAAACCCAAGCTGGGTCCACAGAAAACCAGTCACCACTAAACTCAGGTGCAGAGACACCGAATGCCCAGTAAACACTGTCAATTTAACCCATGCAATCCCAGGCATACAGATGCCAGGTAATGATGTTTAAAAACAACATTACCCTCATAGTTACATGCCTCTCATTATCCTGGTCCATGGGAAAACACAAGCCGAGCTTGATCAACTCCGGCTGGGTCATCTCGGGGAGGGTGTTTAATGATGAAAGACCCGAAACACCCCATGATCCGAGGATGCATTACTGATGATGTGTCCCAGTGCACACCTGGTCCATAGAACCAAGTGGTGTCGGACCATGATAATGAAAGGCATGGGCCAGATTCACCTGGCTTGACCACAGGGGCCTATGCGCCACAGCACCTCATACCTCACCACTCCAAACTCTGCAGCCTTACCTATCCCAGTCACACATATACATCCACCAGCCCAACACTCAAACCTAATCCTAAAGTCCAAGGGGGCACACACCCCCACAAACCCTCGGCACATCCCACAGATCATGCCACACCCCCACAAACCCTAGGCACACCCCGACTAACCCTGGCCACTCCCCCACAAACCCGATTACCTTTGTCAGGAGGGGCAAGATCCAAGAAAGGCAAGTGTTGGACCTGGTTAATGAAGGCGTGGGCCAGATCAAAGTGGCAGGGTCGCGTGAAATTGAATCTCAAGTGAGGAGATCAAAAAGCACAAGAGGGCTGATTTGCCCACTGCCCGCATACTCTCAACCTAACCTAACAGTGACACGCTCTTCATTCTCCCGGTCGACAAAATGCCAAGAATAAAGCCCGGATGCCCAAACGGCGAGAGAGAACCAGAAAGTTAAACCCAAGCTGGGTCCACAGAAAACCAGTCACCACTAAACTCAGGTGCAGAGACACCGAATGCCCAGTAAACACTGTCAATTTAACCCATGCAATCCCAGGCATACAGATGCCAGGTAATGATGTTTAAAAACAACATTACCCTCATAGTTACATGCCTCTCATTATCCTGGTCCATGGGAAAACACAAGCCGAGCTTGATCAACTCCGGCTGGGTCATCTCGGGGAGGGTGTTTAATGATGAAAGACCCGAAACACCCCATGATCCGAGGATGCATTACTGATGATGTGTCCCAGTGCACACCTGGTCCATAGAACCAAGTGGTGTCGGACCATGATAATGAAAGGCATGGGCCAGATTCACCTGGCTTGACCACAGGGGCCTATGCGCCACAGCACCTCATACCTCACCACTCCAAACTCTGCAGCCTTACCTATCCCAGTCACACATATACATCCACCAGCCCAACACTCAAACCTAATCCTAAAGTCCAAGGGGGCACACACCCCCACAAACCCTCGGCACATCCCACAGATCATGCCACACCCCCACAAACCCTAGGCACACCCCGACTAACCCTGGCCACTCCCCCACAAACCCGATTACCTTTGTCAGGAGGGGCAAGATCCAAGAAAGGCAAGTGTTGGACCTGGTTAATGAAGGCGTGGGCCAGATCAAAGTGGCAGGGTCGCGTGAAATTGAATCTCAAGTGAGGAGATCAAAAAGCACAAGAGGGCTGATTTGCCCACTGCCCGCATACTCTCAACCTAACCTAACAGTGACACGCTCTTCATTCTCCCGGTCGACAAAATGCCAAGAATAAAGCCCGGATGCCCAAACGGCGAGAGAGAACCAGAAAGTTAAACCCAAGCTGGGTCCACAGAAAACCAGTCACCACTAAACTCAGGTGCAGAGACACCGAATGCCCAGTAAACACTGTCAATTTAACCCATGCAATCCCAGGCATACAGATGCCAGGTAATGATGTTTAAAAACAACATTACCCTCATAGTTACATGCCTCTCATTATCCTGGTCCATGGGAAAACACAAGCCGAGCTTGATCAACTCCGGCTGGGTCATCTCGGGGAGGGTGTTTAATGATGAAAGACCCGAAACACCCCATGATCCGAGGATGCATTACTGATGATGTGTCCCAGTGCACACCTGGTCCATAGAACCAAGTGGTGTCGGACCATGATAATGAAAGGCATGGGCCAGATTCACCTGGCTTGACCACAGGGGCCTATGCGCCACAGCACCTCATACCTCACCACTCCAAACTCTGCAGCCTTACCTATCCCAGTCACACATATACATCCACCAGCCCAACACTCAAACCTAATCCTAAAGTCCAAGGGGGCACACACCCCCACAAACCCTCGGCACATCCCACAGATCATGCCACACCCCCACAAACCCTAGGCACACCCCGACTAACCCTGGCCACTCCCCCACAAACCCGATTACCTTTGTCAGGAGGGGCAAGATCCAAGAAAGGCAAGTGTTGGACCTGGTTAATGAAGGCGTGGGCCAGATCAAAGTGGCAGGGTCGCGTGAAATTGAATCTCAAGTGAGGAGATCAAAAAGCACAAGAGGGCTGATTTGCCCACTGCCCGCATACTCTCAACCTAACCCTAACCCTAACCCCTAACCCTAACCCTAACCCTAACCCTAACCCTAACCCTAACCCTAACCCTAACCCTAACCCTAACCCTAACCCTAACCCTAACCCTAACCCTAACCCTAACCCTAACCCTAACCCTAACCCTAACCCTAACCCTAACCCTAATGCGAGGGCACACACCCCCACAAACCCTCGGCACATCCCAGAGATCATGCCACACCCCCACAAACCCTAGGCACACCCCGTCTAACCCTGGCCACTCCCCCACAAACCCGATTACCTTTGTCAGGAGGGGCAAGATCCAAGAAAGGCAAGTGTTGGACCTGGTTAATGAAGGCGTGGGCCAGATCAAAGTGGCAGGGTCGCGTGAAATTGAATCTCAAGTGAGGAGATCAAAAAGCACAAGAGGGCTGATTTGCCCACTGCCCGCATACTCTCAACCTAACCCTAACCCTAACCCTAACCCTAACCCTAACCCTAACCCTAACCCTAACCCTAACCCTAACCCTAACCCTAACCCTAACCCTAACCCTAACCCTAACCCTAACCCTAACCCAAACCCTAACCCTAACCCTAACCCTAACCCTAACCCTAACCCTAACCCTAACCCTAACCCTAACCCTAACCCTAACCCTAACCCTAACCCTAACCCTAACCCTAACCCTAACCCTAACCCTAACCCTAACCCTAACCCTAACCCTAACCCTAATGCCACATCCCACAGATCATGCCACACCCCCACAAACCCTAGGCACACCCCGACTAACCCTGGCCACTCCCCCACAAACCCGATTACCTTTGTCAGGAGGGGCAAGATCCAAGAAAGGCAAGTGTTGGACCTGGTTAATGAAGGCGTGGGCCAGATCAAAGTGGCAGGGTCGCGTGAAATTGAATCTCAAGTCAGGAGATCAAAAAGCACAAGAGGGCTGATTTGCCCACTGCCCGCATACTCTCAACCTAACCTAACAGTGACACGCTCTTCATTCTCCCGGTCGACAAAATGCCAGGAATAAAGCCCAGATGCCCAAACGGCGAGAGAGAACCAGAAAGTTAAACCCAAGCTGGGTCCACAGAAAACAAGTCACCACTAAACTCAGGTGCAGAGACACCGAATGCCCAGTAAACACTGTCAATTTAACCCATGCATCCCCAGGCTTACAGATGCCAGGTAATGATGTTTAAAAACGTCACTACCCTCATAGTTACATGCCTCTCATTATCCTGTTCCATGGGAAAACACAAGCCGAGCTTGATCAACTCCGGCTGGGTCAACTCGGGGAGGGTGTTTAATGATGAAAGACCCGAAACACCCCATGATCCGAGGATGCATTACTGATGATGTGTCCCAGTGCACACCCGGTCCATTGAACCAAGTGGTGTCGGACCACGATAATGAAAGGCATGGGCCAGATTCACCTGGCTTCACCACAGGGGCCTATGCGCCACAGCACCTCATACCTCACCACTCCAAACTCTGCAGCCTTACCTATCCCAGTCACATATACATCCACCAGCCCAACACTCAAACCTAATCCTAAAGTCCAAGGGGGCACACACCCCCACAAACCCTCGGCACACCCCGACTAACCCTGGCCACTCCCCCACAAACCCGATTACCTTTGTCAGGAGGGGCAAGATCCAAGAAAGGCAAGTGTTGGACCTGGTTAATGAAGGCGTGGGCCAGATCAAAGTGGCAGGGTCGCGTGAAATTGAATCTCAAGTGAGGAGATCAAAAAGCACAAGAGGGCTGATTTGCCCACTGCCCGCATACTCTCAACCTAACCTAACAGTGACACGCTCTTCATTCTCCCGGTCGACAAAATGCCAAGAACAAAGCCCAGATGCCCAAACGGCAAGAGAGAACCAGAAAGTTAAACCCAAGCTGGGTCCACAGAAAACAAGCCACCACTAAACTCAGGTGCAGAGACACCGAATGCCCAGTAAACACTGTCAATTTAACCCATGCATCCCCAGGCATACAGATGCCAGGTAATGATGTTTAAAAACGTCATTACCCTCATAGTTACATGCCTCTCATTATCCTGGTCCATGGGAAAACACAAGCCGAGCTTGATCAACTCCGGCTGGGTCATCTCGGGGAGGGTGTTTAATGATGAAAGACCCGAAACACCCGATGATCCGAGGATGCATTACTGATGATGTGTCCCAGTGCACACCCGGTCCATTGAACCAAGTGGTGTCGGACCATGATAATGAAAGGCATGGGCCAGATTCACCTGGCTTCACCACTAAGCCCCATAGCACCTCATACCTCACCACTCAAAACTCTGCAGCCTTACCTCTCCCAGTCACACATATACATCCACCAGCCCAACACTCAAACCTAATCCTAAAGTCCAAGGGGGCACACACCCCCACAAACCCTCGGCACATCCCACAGATCATGCCACACCCCCACAAACCCTAGGCACACCCCGACTAACCCTGGCCACTCCCCCACAAACCCGATTACCTTTGTCAGGAGGGGCAAGATCCAAGAAAGGCAAGTGTTGGACCTGGTTAATGAAGGCGTGGGCCAGATCAAAGTGGCAGGGTCGCGTGAAATTGAATCTCAAGTCAGGAGATCAAAAAGCACAAGAGGGCTGATTTGCCCACTGCCCGCATACTCTCAACCTAACCTAACAGTGACACGCTCTTCATTCTCCCGGTCGACAAAATGCCAGGAATAAAGCCCAGATGCCCAAACGGCGAGAGAGAACCAGAAAGTTAAACCCAAGCTGGGTCCACAGAAAACAAGTCACCACTAAACTCAGGTGCAGAGACACCGAATGCCCAGTAAACACTGTCAATTTAACCCATGCATCCCCAGGCTTACAGATGCCAGGTAATGATGTTTAAAAACGTCACTACCCTCATAGTTACATGCCTCTCATTATCCTGTTCCATGGGAAAACACAAGCCGAGCTTGATCAACTCCGGCTGGGTCAACTCGGGGAGGGTGTTTAATGATGAAAGACCCGAAACACCCCATGATCCGAGGATGCATTACTGATGATGTGTCCCAGTGCACACCCGGTCCATTGAACCAAGTGGTGTCGGACCACGATAATGAAAGGCATGGGCCAGATTCACCTGGCTTCACCACAGGGGCCTATGCGCCACAGCACCTCATACCTCACCACTCCAAACTCTGCAGCCTTACCTATCCCAGTCACATATACATCCACCAGCCCAACACTCAAACCTAATCCTAAAGTCCAAGGGGGCACACACCCCCCACAAACCCTCGGCACACCCCGACTAACCCTGGCCACTCCCCCACAAACCCGATTACCTTTGTCAGGAGGGGCAAGATCCAAGAAAGGCAAGTGTTGGACCTGGTTAATGAAGGCGTGGGCCAGATCAAAGTGGCAGGGTCGCGTGAAATTGAATCTCAAGTGAGGAGATCAAAAAGCACAAGAGGGCTGATTTGCCCACTGCCCGCATACTCTCAACCTAACCTAACAGTGACACGCTCTTCATTCTCCCGGTCGACAAAATGCCAAGAACAAAGCCCAGATGCCCAAACGGCAAGAGAGAACCAGAAAGTTAAACCCAAGCTGGGTCCACAGAAAACAAGCCACCACTAAACTCAGGTGCAGAGACACCGAATGCCCAGTAAACACTGTCAATTTAACCCATGCATCCCCAGGCATACAGATGCCAGGTAATGATGTTTAAAAACGTCATTACCCTCATAGTTACATGCCTCTCATTATCCTGGTCCATGGGAAAACACAAGCCGAGCTTGATCAACTCCGGCTGGGTCATCTCGGGGAGGGTGTTTAATGATGAAAGACCCGAAACACCCGATGATCCGAGGATGCATTACTGATGATGTGTCCCAGTGCACACCCGGTCCATTGAACCAAGTGGTGTCGGACCATGATAATGAAAGGCATGGGCCAGATTCACCTGGCTTCACCACTAAGCCCCATAGCACCTCATACCTCACCACTCAAAACTCTGCAGCCTTACCTCTCCCAGTCACACATATACATCCACCAGCCCAACACTCAAACCTAATCCTAAAGTCCAAGGGGGCACACACCCCCACAAACCCTCGGCACATCCCACAGATCATGCCACACCCCCACAAACCCTAGGCACACCCCGACTAACCCTGGCCACTCCCCCACAAACCCGATTACCTTTGTCAGGAGGGGCAAGATCCAAGAAAGGCAAGTGTTGGACCTGGTTAATGAAGGCGTGGGCCAGATCAAAGTGGCAGGGTCGCGTGAAATTGAATCTCAAGTCAGGAGATCAAAAAGCACAAGAGGGCTGATTTGCCCACTGCCCGCATACTCTCAACCTAACCCTAACCCTAACCCTAACCCTAACCCTAACCCTAACCCTAACCCTAACCCTAACCCTAACCCTAACCCTAACCCTAACCCTAACCCTAACCCTAACCCTAACCCTAACCCTAACCCTAACCCTAACCCTAATGCGACCCTAACCCTAACCCTAACCCTAATAACCCTAACCCTAACCCTAACCCTAAACCTAACCCTAACCCTAACCCTAACCCTAACCCTAACCCTAACCCTAACCCTAACCCTAACCCTAACCCTAACCCTAACCCTAACCCTAACCCTAACCCTAACCCTAATGCGAGGGGCCTATGCGCCACAGCACCTCATACCTCACCACTCCAAACTCTGCAGCCTTACCTATCCCAGTCACACATATACATCCACCAGCCCAACACTCAAACCTAATCCTAAAGTCCAAGGGGGCACACACCCCCACAAACCCTCGGCACATCCCACAGATCATGCCACACCCCCACAAACCCCAGGCACACCCCCGACTAACCCTGGCCACTCCCCACAAACCCGATTACCTTTGTCAGGAGGGGCAAGATCCAAGAAAGGCAAGTGTTGGACCTGGTTAATGAAGGCGGTGGGCCAGATCAAAGTGGCAGGGTCGCGTGAAATTGAATCTCAAGTGAGGAGATCAAAAAGCACAAGAGGGCTGATTTGCCCACTGCCCGCATACTCTCAACCTAACCTAACAGTGACACGCTCTTCATTCTCCCGGTCGACAAAATGCAAGAATAAAGCCCAGATGCCCAAACGGCGAGAGAGAACCAGAAAGTTAAACCCAAGCTGGGTCCACAGAAAACCAGTCACCACTAAACTCAGGTGCAGAGACACCGAATGCCCAGTAAACACTGTCAATTTAACCCATGCAATCCCAGGCATACAGATGCCAGGTAATGATGTTTAAAAACAACATTACCATCATAGTTACATGTCTCTCATTATCCTGGTCCATGGAAAACACAAGCCGAGCTTGATCAACTCCGGCTGGGTCATCTCGGGGAGGGTGTTTAATGATGAAAGACCCGAAACACCCCATGATCCGAGGATGCATTACTGATGATGTGTCCCAGTGCACACCCGGTCCATTGAACCAAGTGGTGTCGGACCACGATAATGAAAGGCATGGGCCAGATTCACCTGGCTTTACCACACGAGCCTATGCGCCACAGCACCTCATACCTCACCACTCCAAACTCTGCAGCCTTACCTATCCAGTCACACATATACATCCACCAGCCCAACACTCAAACCTAATCCTAAAGTCCAAGGGGGCACACAACCCCACAAACCCTCGGCACATCCCAGAGATGATGCCACACGCCCCACAAACCCTAGGCACACCCCGACTAACCCTGGCCACACCCCCACAAACCCGATTACCTTTGTCAGGAGGGGCAAGATCCAAGAAAGGCAAGTGTTGGACCTGGTTAATGAAGGCGTGGGCCAGATCAAAGTGGCAGGTCGCGTGAAATTGAATCTCGAGTGAGGAGATCAAAAAGCACAAGAGGGCTGATTTGCCCACTGCCCGCATACTCTCAACCTAACCCTAACCCTAACCCTAACCCTAACCCTAACCCTAACCCTAACCCTAACCCTAACCCTAACCCTAACCCTAACCCTAACCCTAACCCTAACCTTAACCCTAACCCTAACCCTAACCCTAACCCTAACCCTAACCCTAACCCTAACCCTCGGCACATCCCAGAGATCATGCCACACCCCCACAAACCCTAGGCACACCCCGACTAACCCTGGCCACACCCCCACAAACCCGATTACCTTTGTCAGGAGGGGCAAGATCCAAGAAAGGCAAGTGTTGGACCTGGTTAATGAAGGCGTGGGCCAGATCAAAGTGGCAGGGTCGCGTGAAATTGAATCTCAAGTGAGGAGATCAAAAAGCACAAGAGGGCTGATTTGCCCACTGCCCGCATACTCTCAACCTAACCTAACAGTGACACGCTCTTCATTCTCCCGGTCGACAGAATGCCAAGAATAAAGCCCAGATGCCCAAACGGCGAGAGAGAACCAGAAAGTTAAACCCAAGCTGGGTCCACAGAAAACCAGTCACCACTAAATTCAGGTGCAGAGACACCGAATGCCCAGTAAACACTGCCAATTTAACCCATGCAATCCCAGGCACACAGATGCCAGGTAATGATGTTTAAAAACAACATTACCCTCATAGTTACATGCTTCTCATTATCCTGGTCCATGGGAAAACACAAGCCGAGCTTGATCAACTCCGGCTGGGTCATCTCGGGGAGGGTGTTTAATGATGAAAGACCCGAAACACCCGATGATCCGAGGATGCATTACTGATGATGTGTCCCAGTGCACACCCGGTCCATTGAACCAAGTGGTGTCGGACCACGATAATGAAAGGCATGGGCCAGATTCACCTGGCTTCACCACACGAGCCTATGCGCCACAGCACCTCATACCTCACCACTCCAAACTCTGCAGCCTTACCTATCCCAGTCACACAAATACATCCACCAGCCCAACACTCAAACCTAATCCTAAAGTCCAAGGGGGTACTCACCCCCACAAACCCTCGGCACATCCCAGTGATCATGCCACACCCCCACAAACCCTAGTCACTCCCCGACTAACCCTGGCCACTCCCCACAAACCCGATTACATTTGTCAGGAGGGGCAAGATCCGAGAAAGGCAAGTGTTGGACCTGGTTAATGAAGGCGTGGGCCAGATCAAAGTGGCAGGGTCGCGTGAAATTGAATCTCAAGTGAGGAGATCAAAAAGAACAAGAGGGCTGATTTGCCCACTGCCCGCATACTCTCAACCTAACCTAACAGTGACACGCTCTTCATTCTCCCGGTCGACAAAATGCCAAGAACAAAGCCCAGATGCCCAAACGGCAAGAGAGAACCAGAAAGTTAAACCCAAGCTGGGTCCACAGAAAACCAGTCACCACTAAACTCAGGTGCAGAGACACCGAATGCCCAGTAAACACTGTCAATTTAACCCATGCAACCCCAGGCATACAGATGCCAGGTAATGATGTTTAAAAACGTCATTACCCTCATAGTTACATGCCTCTCATTATCCTGGTCCATGGGAAAACACAAGCCGAGCTTGATCAACTCCGGCTGGGTCATCTCGGGGAGGGTGTTTAATGATGAAAGACCCGAAACACCCGATGATCCGAGGATGCATTACTGATGATGTGTCCCAGTGCACACCCGGTCCATTGAACCAAGTGGTGTCGGACCACGATAATGAAAGGCATGGGCCAGATTCACCTGGCTTCACCACACGAGCCTATGCGCCACAGCACCTCATACCTCACCACTCCAAACTCTGCAGCCTTACCTATCCCAGTCACACAAATACATCCACCAGCCCAACACTCAAACCTAATCCTAAAGTCCAAGGGGGTACTCACCCCCACAAACCCTCGGCACATCCCAGTGATCATGCCACACCCCCACAAACCCTAGTCACTCCCCGACTAACCCTGGCCACTCCCCCACAAACCCGATTACATTTGTCAGGAGGGGCAAGATCCGAGAAAGGCAAGTGTTGGACCTGGTTAATGAAGGCGTGGGCCAGATCAAAGTGGCAGGGTCGCGTGAAATTGAATCTCAAGTGAGGAGATCAAAAAGAACAAGAGGGCTGATTTGCCCACTGCCCGCATACTCTCAACCTAACCCTAACCCTAACCCTAACCCTAACCCTAACCCTAACCCTAACCCTAACCCTAACCTTAACCCTAACCCTAACCCTAACCCTAACCCTAACCCTAACCCTAACCCTAACCCTAACCCTCGGCACATCCCAGAGATCATGCCACACCCCCACAAACCCTAGGCACACCCCGACTAACCCTGGCCACACCCCCACAAACCCGATTACCTTTGTCAGGAGGGGCAAGATCCAAGAAAGGCAAGTGTTGGACCTGGTTAATGAAGGCGTGGGCCAGATCAAAGTGGCAGGGTCGCGTGAAATTGAATCTCAAGTGAGGAGATCAAAAAGCACAAGAGGGCTGATTTGCCCACTGCCCGCATACTCTCAACCTAACCCTAACCCTAACCCTAACCCTAACCCTAACCCTAATTCAGGTGCAGAGACACCGAATGCCCAGTAAACACTGCCAATTTAACCCATGCAATCCCAGGCACACAGATGCCAGGTAATGATGTTTAAAAACAACATTACCCTCATAGTTACATGCTTCTCATTATCCTGGTCCATGGGAAAACACAAGCCGAGCTTGATCAACTCCGGCTGGGTCATCTCGGGGAGGGTGTTTAATGATGAAAGACCCGAAACACCCGATGATCCGAGGATGCATTACTGATGATGTGTCCCAGTGCACACCCGGTCCATTGAACCAAGTGGTGTCGGACCATGATAATGAAAGGCATGGGCCAGATTCACCTGGCTTCACCACACAAGCCTAAGCCCCATAGCACCTCATACCTCACCACTCAAAACTCTGCAGCCTTACCTCTCCCAGTCACACATATACATCCACCAGCCCAACACTCAAACCTAATCCTAAAGTCCAAGGGGGCACACACCCCCGCAAACCCTCGGCACATCCCAGTGATCATACCACACCCCCACAAACCCTGGTCACTCCCCGACTAACCCTGGCCACTCCCCCACAAACCTGATTACCTTCGTCAGGAGGGGCAAGATCCAAGAAAGGCAAGTGTTGGACCTGGTTAATGAAGGCGTGGGCCAGATCAAAGTGGCAGGGTCGCGTGAAATTGAATCTCAAGTGAGGAGATCAAAAAGCACAAGAGGGCTGATTTGCCCACTGCCCGCATACTCTCAACCTAACCTAACAGTGACACGCTCTTCATTCTCCCGGTCGACAGAATGCCAAGAATAAAGCCCAGATGCCCAAACGGCGAGAGAGAACCAGAAAGTTAAACCCAAGCTGGGTCCACAGAAAACCAGTCACCACTAAATTCAGGTGCAGAGACACCGAATGCCCAGTAAACACTGCCAATTTAACCCATGCAATCCCAGGCACACAGATGCCAGGTAATGATGTTTAAAAACAACATTACCCTCATAGTTACATGCTTCTCATTATCCTGGTCCATGGGAAAACACAAGCCGAGCTTGATCAACTCCGGCTGGGTCATCTCGGGGAGGGTGTTTAATGATGAAAGACCCGAAACACCCGATGATCCGAGGATGCATTACTGATGATGTGTCCCAGTGCACACCCGGTCCATTGAACCAAGTGGTGTCGGACCATGATAATGAAAGGCATGGGCCAGATTCACCTGGCTTCACCACACAAGCCTAAGCCCCATAGCACCTCATACCTCACCACTCAAAACTCTGCAGCCTTACCTCTCCCAGTCACACATATACATCCACCAGCCCAACACTCAAACCTAATCCTAAAGTCCAAGGGGGCACACACCCCCGCAAACCCTCGGCACATCCCAGTGATCATACCACACCCCCACAAACCCTGGTCACTCCCCGACTAACCCTGGCCACTCCCCCACAAACCTGATTACCTTCGTCAGGAGGGGCAAGATCCAAGAAAGGCAAGTGTTGGACCTGGTTAATGAAGGCGTGGGCCAGATCAAAGTGGCAGGGTCGCGTGAAATTGAATCTCAAGTGAGGAGATCAAAAAGCACAAGAGGGCTGATTTGCCCACTGCCCGCATACTCTCAACCTAACCTAACAGTGACACGCTCTTCATTCTCCCGGTCGACAGAATGCCAAGAATAAAGCCCAGATGCCCAAACGGCGAGAGAGAACCAGAAAGTTAAACCCAAGCTGGGTCCACAGAAAACCAGTCACCACTAAATTCAGGTGCAGAGACACCGAATGCCCAGTAAACACTGCCAATTTAACCCATGCAATCCCAGGCACACAGATGCCAGGTAATGATGTTTAAAAACAACATTACCCTCATAGTTACATGCTTCTCATTATCCTGGTCCATGGGAAAACACAAGCCGAGCTTGATCAACTCCGGCTGGGTCATCTCGGGGAGGGTGTTTAATGATGAAAGACCCGAAACACCCGATGATCCGAGGATGCATTACTGATGATGTGTCCCAGTGCACACCCGGTCCATTGAACCAAGTGGTGTCGGACCATGATAATGAAAGGCATGGGCCAGATTCACCTGGCTTCACCACACAAGCCTAAGCCCCATAGCACCTCATACCTCACCACTCAAAACTCTGCAGCCTTACCTCTCCCAGTCACACATATACATCCACCAGCCCAACACTCAAACCTAATCCTAAAGTCCAAGGGGGCACACACCCCCGCAAACCCTCGGCACATCCCAGTGATCATACCACACTCCCACAAACCCTAGGCACACCCCGACTAACCCTGGCCACACCCCCACAAACCCAATTACCTTTGTCAGGAGGGGCAAGATCCAAGAAAGGCAAGTGTTGGACCTGGTTAATGAAGTCGTGGGCCAGATCAAAGTGGCAGGGTCGCGTGAAATTGAATCTCAAGTGAGGAGATCAAAAAGCACAAGAGGGCTGATTTGCCCACTGCCCGCATACTCTCAACCTAACCTAACAGTGACACGCTCTTCATTCTCCCGGTCGACAAAATGCCAAGAACAAAGCCCAGATGCCCAAACGGCAAGAGAGAACCAGAAAGTTAAACCCAAGCTGGGTCCACAGAAAACAAGCCACCACTAAACTCAGGTGCAGAGACACCGAATGCCCAGTAAACACTGTCAATTTAACCCATGCATCCCCAGGCATACAGATGCCAGGTAATGATGTTTAAAAACGTCATTACCCTCATAGTTACATGCCTGTCATTATCCTGGTCCATGGGAAAACACAAGCCGAGCTTGATCAACTCCGGCTGGGTCATCTCGGGGAGGGTGTTTAATGATGAAAGACCCGAAACACCCGATGATCCGAGGATGCATTACTGATGATGTGTCCCAGTGCACACCCGGTCCATTGAACCAAGTGGTGTCGGACCACGATAATGAAAGGCATGGGCCAGATTCACCTGGCTTCACCACATGAGCCTATGCGCCACAGCACCTCATACCTCACCACTCCAAACTCTGCAGCCTTACCTATCCCAGTCACACATATACATCCACCAGCCCAACACTCAAACCTAATCCTAAAGTCCAAGGGGGCACACACCCCCGCAAACCCTCGGCACATCCCAGTGATCATACCACACCCCCACAAACCCTGGTCACTCCCCGACTAACCCTGGCCACTCCCCCACAAACCTGATTACCTTCGTCAGGAGGGGCAAGATCCAAGAAAGGCAAGTGTTGGACCTGGTTAATGAAGGCGTGGGCCAGATCAAAGTGGCAGGGTCGCGTGAAATTGAATCTCAAGTGAGGAGATCAAAAAGCACAAGAGGGCTGATTTGCCCACTGCCCGCATACTCTCAACCTAACCTAACAGTGACACGCTCTTCATTCTCCCGGTCGACAGAATGCCAAGAATAAAGCCCAGATGCCCAAACGGCGAGAGAGAACCAGAAAGTTAAACCCAAGCTGGGTCCACAGAAAACCAGTCACCACTAAATTCAGGTGCAGAGACACCGAATGCCCAGTAAACACTGCCAATTTAACCCATGCAATCCCAGGCACACAGATGCCAGGTAATGATGTTTAAAAACAACATTACCCTCATAGTTACATGCTTCTCATTATCCTGGTCCATGGGAAAACACAAGCCGAGCTTGATCAACTCCGGCTGGGTCATCTCGGGGAGGGTGTTTAATGATGAAAGACCCGAAACACCCGATGATCCGAGGATGCATTACTGATGATGTGTCCCAGTGCACACCCGGTCCATTGAACCAAGTGGTGTCGGACCATGATAATGAAAGGCATGGGCCAGATTCACCTGGCTTCACCACACAAGCCTAAGCCCCATAGCACCTCATACCTCACCACTCAAAACTCTGCAGCCTTACCTCTCCCAGTCACACATATACATCCACCAGCCCAACACTCAAACCTAATCCTAAAGTCCAAGGGGGCACACACCCCCGCAAACCCTCGGCACATCCCAGTGATCATACCACACCCCCACAAACCCTGGTCACTCCCCGACTAACCCTGGCCACTCCCCCACAAACCTGATTACCTTCGTCAGGAGGGGCAAGATCCAAGAAAGGCAAGTGTTGGACCTGGTTAATGAAGGCGTGGGCCAGATCAAAGTGGCAGGGTCGCGTGAAATTGAATCTCAAGTGAGGAGATCAAAAAGCACAAGAGGGCTGATTTGCCCACTGCCCGCATACTCTCAACCTAACCTAACAGTGACACGCTCTTCATTCTCCCGGTCGACAGAATGCCAAGAATAAAGCCCAGATGCCCAAACGGCGAGAGAGAACCAGAAAGTTAAACCCAAGCTGGGTCCACAGAAAACCAGTCACCACTAAATTCAGGTGCAGAGACACCGAATGCCCAGTAAACACTGCCAATTTAACCCATGCAATCCCAGGCACACAGATGCCAGGTAATGATGTTTAAAAACAACATTACCCTCATAGTTACATGCTTCTCATTATCCTGGTCCATGGGAAAACACAAGCCGAGCTTGATCAACTCCGGCTGGGTCATCTCGGGGAGGGTGTTTAATGATGAAAGACCCGAAACACCCGATGATCCGAGGATGCATTACTGATGATGTGTCCCAGTGCACACCCGGTCCATTGAACCAAGTGGTGTCGGACCATGATAATGAAAGGCATGGGCCAGATTCACCTGGCTTCACCACACAAGCCTAAGCCCCATAGCACCTCATACCTCACCACTCAAAACTCTGCAGCCTTACCTCTCCCAGTCACACATATACATCCACCAGCCCAACACTCAAACCTAATCCTAAAGTCCAAGGGGGCACACACCCCCGCAAACCCTCGGCACATCCCAGTGATCATACCACACCCCCACAAACCCTGGTCACTCCCCGACTAACCCTGGCCACTCCCCCACAAACCTGATTACCTTCGTCAGGAGGGGCAAGATCCAAGAAAGGCAAGTGTTGGACCTGGTTAATGAAGGCGTGGGCCAGATCAAAGTGGCAGGGTCGCGTGAAATTGAATCTCAAGTGAGGAGATCAAAAAGCACAAGAGGGCTGATTTGCCCACTGCCCGCATACTCTCAACCTAACCTAACAGTGACACGCTCTTCATTCTCCCGGTCGACAGAATGCCAAGAATAAAGCCCAGATGCCCAAACGGCGAGAGAGAACCAGAAAGTTAAACCCAAGCTGGGTCCACAGAAAACCAGTCACCACTAAATTCAGGTGCAGAGACACCGAATGCCCAGTAAACACTGCCAATTTAACCCATGCAATCCCAGGCACACAGATGCCAGGTAATGATGTTTAAAAACAACATTACCCTCATAGTTACATGCTTCTCATTATCCTGGTCCATGGGAAAACACAAGCCGAGCTTGATCAACTCCGGCTGGGTCATCTCGGGGAGGGTGTTTAATGATGAAAGACCCGAAACACCCGATGATCCGAGGATGCATTACTGATGATGTGTCCCAGTGCACACCCGGTCCATTGAACCAAGTGGTGTCGGACCATGATAATGAAAGGCATGGGCCAGATTCACCTGGCTTCACCACACAAGCCTAAGCCCCATAGCACCTCATACCTCACCACTCAAAACTCTGCAGCCTTACCTCTCCCAGTCACACATATACATCCACCAGCCCAACACTCAAACCTAATCCTAAAGTCCAAGGGGGCACACACCCCCGCAAACCCTCGGCACATCCCAGTGATCATACCACACTCCCACAAACCCTAGGCACACCCCGACTAACCCTGGCCACACCCCCACAAACCCAATTACCTTTGTCAGGAGGGGCAAGATCCAAGAAAGGCAAGTGTTGGACCTGGTTAATGAAGTCGTGGGCCAGATCAAAGTGGCAGGGTCGCGTGAAATTGAATCTCAAGTGAGGAGATCAAAAAGCACAAGAGGGCTGATTTGCCCACTGCCCGCATACTCTCAACCTAACCTAACAGTGACACGCTCTTCATTCTCCCGGTCGACAAAATGCCAAGAACAAAGCCCAGATGCCCAAACGGCAAGAGAGAACCAGAAAGTTAAACCCAAGCTGGGTCCACAGAAAACAAGCCACCACTAAACTCAGGTGCAGAGACACCGAATGCCCAGTAAACACTGTCAATTTAACCCATGCATCCCCAGGCATACAGATGCCAGGTAATGATGTTTAAAAACGTCATTACCCTCATAGTTACATGCCTGTCATTATCCTGGTCCATGGGAAAACACAAGCCGAGCTTGATCAACTCCGGCTGGGTCATCTCGGGGAGGGTGTTTAATGATGAAAGACCCGAAACACCCGATGATCCGAGGATGCATTACTGATGATGTGTCCCAGTGCACACCCGGTCCATTGAACCAAGTGGTGTCGGACCACGATAATGAAAGGCATGGGCCAGATTCACCTGGCTTCACCACATGAGCCTATGCGCCACAGCACCTCATACCTCACCACTCCAAACTCTGCAGCCTTACCTATCCCAGTCACACATATACATCCACCAGCCCAACACTCAAACCTAATCCTAAAGTCCAAGGGGGCACACACCCCCGCAAACCCTCGGCACATCCCAGTGATCATACCACACCCCCACAAACCCTGGTCACTCCCCGACTAACCCTGGCCACTCCCCCACAAACCTGATTACCTTCGTCAGGAGGGGCAAGATCCAAGAAAGGCAAGTGTTGGACCTGGTTAATGAAGGCGTGGGCCAGATCAAAGTGGCAGGGTCGCGTGAAATTGAATCTCAAGTGAGGAGATCAAAAAGCACAAGAGGGCTGATTTGCCCACTGCCCGCATACTCTCAACCTAACCTAACAGTGACACGCTCTTCATTCTCCCGGTCGACAGAATGCCAAGAATAAAGCCCAGATGCCCAAACGGCGAGAGAGAACCAGAAAGTTAAACCCAAGCTGGGTCCACAGAAAACCAGTCACCACTAAATTCAGGTGCAGAGACACCGAATGCCCAGTAAACACTGCCAATTTAACCCATGCAATCCCAGGCACACAGATGCCAGGTAATGATGTTTAAAAACAACATTACCCTCATAGTTACATGCTTCTCATTATCCTGGTCCATGGGAAAACACAAGCCGAGCTTGATCAACTCCGGCTGGGTCATCTCGGGGAGGGTGTTTAATGATGAAAGACCCGAAACACCCGATGATCCGAGGATGCATTACTGATGATGTGTCCCAGTGCACACCCGGTCCATTGAACCAAGTGGTGTCGGACCATGATAATGAAAGGCATGGGCCAGATTCACCTGGCTTCACCACACAAGCCTAAGCCCCATAGCACCTCATACCTCACCACTCAAAACTCTGCAGCCTTACCTCTCCCAGTCACACATATACATCCACCAGCCCAACACTCAAACCTAATCCTAAAGTCCAAGGGGGCACACACCCCCGCAAACCCTCGGCACATCCCAGTGATCATACCACACTCCCACAAACCCTAGGCACACCCCGACTAACCCTGGCCACACCCCCACAAACCCAATTACCTTTGTCAGGAGGGGCAAGATCCAAGAAAGGCAAGTGTTGGACCTGGTTAATGAAGTCGTGGGCCAGATCAAAGTGGCAGGGTCGCGTGAAATTGAATCTCAAGTGAGGAGATCAAAAAGCACAAGAGGGCTGATTTGCCCACTGCCCGCATACTCTCAACCTAACCTAACAGTGACACGCTCTTCATTCTCCCGGTCGACAAAATGCCAAGAACAAAGCCCAGATGCCCAAACGGCAAGAGAGAACCAGAAAGTTAAACCCAAGCTGGGTCCACAGAAAACAAGCCACCACTAAACTCAGGTGCAGAGACACCGAATGCCCAGTAAACACTGTCAATTTAACCCATGCATCCCCAGGCATACAGATGCCAGGTAATGATGTTTAAAAACGTCATTACCCTCATAGTTACATGCCTGTCATTATCCTGGTCCATGGGAAAACACAAGCCGAGCTTGATCAACTCCGGCTGGGTCATCTCGGGGAGGGTGTTTAATGATGAAAGACCCGAAACACCCCATGATCCGAGGATGCATTACTGATGATGTGTCCCAGTGCACACCCGGTCCATTGAACCAAGTGGTGTCGGACCATGATAATGAAAGGCATGGGCCAGATTCACCTAGCTTCACCACACAAGCCTAAGCCCAATAGCACCTCATACCTCACCACTCAAAACTCTGCAGCCTTACCTATCCCAGTCACACATATACATCCACCAGCCCAACACTCAAACCTAATCCTAAAGTCCAAGGGGGCACACACCCCCACAAACCCTCGGCACATCCCAGAGATCATGCCACACCCCCACAAACCCTAGGCACACCCCGACTAACCCTGGCCACTCCCCCACAAACCCGATTATCTTTGTCAGGAGGGGCAAGATCCAAGAAAGGCAAGTGTTGGATCTGGTTAATGAAGGCGTGGGCCAGATCAAAGTGGCAGGGTCGAGTGAAATTGAATCTCAAGTGAGGAGATCAAAAAGCACAAGAGGGCTGATTTGCCCACTGCCCGCATACTCTCAACCTAACCCTAACCCTAACCCTAACCCTAGCTTCACCACACAAGCCTAAGCCCAATAGCACCTCATACCTCACCACTCCAAACTCTGCAGCCTTACCTATCCCAGTCACACATATACATCCACCACCCCAACACTCAAACCTAATCCTCAAGTCCAAGGGGGCACACACCCCCACAAACCCTCGGCACATCCCAGAGATCATGCCACACCCCCACAAACCCTAGGCACACCCCGACTAACCCTGGCCACTCCCCACAAACCCGATTACCTTTGTCAGGAGGGGCAAGATCCAAGAAAGGCAAGTGTTGGACCTGGTTAATGAAGGCGTGGGCCAGATCAAAGTGGCAGGGTCGCGTGAAATTGAATCTCAAGTGAGGAGATCAAAAAGCACAAGAGGGCTGATTTGCCCACTGCCCGCATACTCTCAACCTAACCTAACAGTGACACGCTCTTCATTCTCCCGGTCGACAAAATGCCAAGAACAAAGCCCGGATGCCCAAACGGCAAGAGAGAACCAGAAAGTTAAACCCAAGCTGGGTCCACAGAAAACAAGCCACCACTAAACTCAGGTGCAGAGACACCGAATGCCCAGTAAACACTGTCAATTTAACCCATGCATCCCCAGGCATACAGATGCCAGGTAATGATGTTTAAAAACGTCATTACCCTCATAGTTACATGCCTCTCATTATCCTGGTCCATGGGAAAACACAAGCCGAGCTTGATCAACTCCGGCTGGGTCATCTCGGGGAGGGTGTTTAATGATGAAAGACCCGAAACACCCCATGATCCGAGGATGCATTACTGATGATGTGTCCCAGTGCACACCCGGTCCATTGAACCAAGTGGTGTCGGACCATGATAATGAAAGGCATGGGCCAGATTCACCTAGCTTCACCACACAAGCCTAAGCCCAATAGCACCTCATACCTCACCACTCAAAACTCTGCAGCCTTACCTATCCCAGTCACACATATACATCCACCAGCCCAACACTCAAACCTAATCCTAAAGTCCAAGGGGGCACACACCCCCACAAACCCTCGGCACATCCCAGAGATCATGCCACACCCCCACAAACCCTAGGCACACCCCGACTAACCCTGGCCACTCCCCCACAAACCCGATTATCTTTGTCAGGAGGGGCAAGATCCAAGAAAGGCAAGTGTTGGATCTGGTTAATGAAGGCGTGGGCCAGATCAAAGTGGCAGGGTCGAGTGAAATTGAATCTCAAGTGAGGAGATCAAAAAGCACAAGAGGGCTGATTTGCCCACTGCCCGCATACTCTCAACCTAACCCTAACCCTAACCCTAACCCTAGCTTCACCACACAAGCCTAAGCCCAATAGCACCTCATACCTCACCACTCCAAACTCTGCAGCCTTACCTATCCCAGTCACACATATACATCCACCACCCCAACACTCAAACCTAATCCTCAAGTCCAAGGGGGCACACACCCCCACAAACCCTCGGCACATCCCAGAGATCATGCCACACCCCCACAAACCCTAGGCACACCCCGACTAACCCTGGCCACTCCCCCACAAACCCGATTACCTTTGTCAGGAGGGGCAAGATCCAAGAAAGGCAAGTGTTGGACCTGGTTAATGAAGGCGTGGGCCAGATCAAAGTGGCAGGGTCGCGTGAAATTGAATCTCAAGTGAGGAGATCAAAAAGCACAAGAGGGCTGATTTGCCCACTGCCCGCATACTCTCAACCTAACCTAACAGTGACACGCTCTTCATTCTCCCGGTCGACAAAATGCCAAGAACAAAGCCCGGATGCCCAAACGGCAAGAGAGAACCAGAAAGTTAAACCCAAGCTGGGTCCACAGAAAACAAGCCACCACTAAACTCAGGTGCAGAGACACCGAATGCCCAGTAAACACTGTCAATTTAACCCATGCATCCCCAGGCATACAGATGCCAGGTAATGATGTTTAAAAACGTCATTACCCTCATAGTTACATGCCTCTCATTATCCTGGTCCATGGGAAAACACAAGCCGAGCTTGATCAACTCCGGCTGGGTCATCTCGGGGAGGGTGTTTAATGATGAAAGACCCGAAACACCCCATGATCCGAGGATGCATTACTGATGATGTGTCCCAGTGCACACCCGGTCCATTGAACCAAGTGGTGTCGGACCATGATAATGAAAGGCATGGGCCAGATTCACCTAGCTTCACCACACAAGCCTAAGCCCAATAGCACCTCATACCTCACCACTCAAAACTCTGCAGCCTTACCTATCCCAGTCACACATATACATCCACCAGCCCAACACTCAAACCTAATCCTAAAGTCCAAGGGGGCACACACCCCCACAAACCCTCGGCACATCCCAGAGATCATGCCACACCCCCACAAACCCTAGGCACACCCCGACTAACCCTGGCCACTCCCCCACAAACCCGATTATCTTTGTCAGGAGGGGCAAGATCCAAGAAAGGCAAGTGTTGGATCTGGTTAATGAAGGCGTGGGCCAGATCAAAGTGGCAGGGTCGAGTGAAATTGAATCTCAAGTGAGGAGATCAAAAAGCACAAGAGGGCTGATTTGCCCACTGCCCGCATACTCTCAACCTAACCCTAACCCTAACCCTAACCCTAGCTTCACCACACAAGCCTAAGCCCAATAGCACCTCATACCTCACCACTCCAAACTCTGCAGCCTTACCTATCCCAGTCACACATATACATCCACCACCCCAACACTCAAACCTAATCCTCAAGTCCAAGGGGGCACACACCCCCACAAACCCTCGGCACATCCCAGAGATCATGCCACACCCCCACAAACCCTAGGCACACCCCGACTAACCCTGGCCACTCCCCCACAAACCCGATTACCTTTGTCAGGAGGGGCAAGATCCAAGAAAGGCAAGTGTTGGACCTGGTTAATGAAGGCGTGGGCCAGATCAAAGTGGCAGGGTCGCGTGAAATTGAATCTCAAGTGAGGAGATCAAAAAGCACAAGAGGGCTGATTTGCCCACTGCCCGCATACTCTCAACCTAACCTAACAGTGACACGCTCTTCATTCTCCCGGTCGACAAAATGCCAAGAACAAAGCCCGGATGCCCAAACGGCAAGAGAGAACCAGAAAGTTAAACCCAAGCTGGGTCCACAGAAAACAAGCCACCACTAAACTCAGGTGCAGAGACACCGAATGCCCAGTAAACACTGTCAATTTAACCCATGCATCCCCAGGCATACAGATGCCAGGTAATGATGTTTAAAAACGTCATTACCCTCATAGTTACATGCCTCTCATTATCCTGGTCCATGGGAAAACACAAGCCGAGCTTGATCAACTCCGGCTGGGTCATCTCGGGGAGGGTGTTTAATGATGAAAGACCCGAAACACCCCATGATCCGAGGATGCATTACTGATGATGTGTCCCAGTGCACACCCGGTCCATTGAACCAAGTGGTGTCGGACCATGATAATGAAAGGCATGGGCCAGATTCACCTAGCTTCACCACACAAGCCTAAGCCCAATAGCACCTCATACCTCACCACTCAAAACTCTGCAGCCTTACCTATCCCAGTCACACATATACATCCACCAGCCCAACACTCAAACCTAATCCTAAAGTCCAAGGGGGCACACACCCCCACAAACCCTCGGCACATCCCAGAGATCATGCCACACCCCCACAAACCCTAGGCACACCCCGACTAACCCTGGCCACTCCCCCACAAACCCGATTATCTTTGTCAGGAGGGGCAAGATCCAAGAAAGGCAAGTGTTGGATCTGGTTAATGAAGGCGTGGGCCAGATCAAAGTGGCAGGGTCGAGTGAAATTGAATCTCAAGTGAGGAGATCAAAAAGCACAAGAGGGCTGATTTGCCCACTGCCCGCATACTCTCAACCTAACCCTAACCCTAACCCTAACCCTAGCTTCACCACACAAGCCTAAGCCCAATAGCACCTCATACCTCACCACTCCAAACTCTGCAGCCTTACCTATCCCAGTCACACATATACATCCACCACCCCAACACTCAAACCTAATCCTCAAGTCCAAGGGGGCACACACCCCCACAAACCCTCGGCACATCCCAGAGATCATGCCACACCCCCACAAACCCTAGGCACACCCCGACTAACCCTGGCCACTCCCCCACAAACCCGATTACCTTTGTCAGGAGGGGCAAGATCCAAGAAAGGCAAGTGTTGGACCTGGTTAATGAAGGCGTGGGCCAGATCAAAGTGGCAGGGTCGCGTGAAATTGAATCTCAAGTGAGGAGATCAAAAAGCACAAGAGGGCTGATTTGCCCACTGCCCGCATACTCTCAACCTAACCCTAATTCAGGTGCAGAGACACCGAATGCCCAGTAAACACTGCCAATTTAACCCATGCAATCCCAGGCACACAGATGCCAGGTAATGATGTTTAAAAACAACATTACCCTCATAGTTACATGCTTCTCATTATCCTGGTCCATGGGAAAACACAAGCCGAGCTTGATCAACTCCGGCTGGGTCATCTCGGGGAGGGTGTTTAATGATGAAAGACCCGAAACACCCGATGATCCGAGGATGCATTACTGATGATGTGTCCCAGTGCACACCCGGTCCATTGAACCAAGTGGTGTCGGACCATGATAATGAAAGGCATGGGCCAGATTCACCTGGCTTCACCACACAAGCCTAAGCCCCATAGCACCTCATACCTCACCACTCAAAACTCTGCAGCCTTACCTCTCCCAGTCACACATATACATCCACCAGCCCAACACTCAAACCTAATCCTAAAGTCCAAGGGGGCACACACCCCCGCAAACCCTCGGCACATCCCAGTGATCATACCACACCCCCACAAACCCTGGTCACTCCCCGACTAACCCTGGCCACTCCCCCACAAACCTGATTACCTTCGTCAGGAGGGGCAAGATCCAAGAAAGGCAAGTGTTGGACCTGGTTAATGAAGGCGTGGGCCAGATCAAAGTGGCAGGGTCGCGTGAAATTGAATCTCAAGTGAGGAGATCAAAAAGCACAAGAGGGCTGATTTGCCCACTGCCCGCATACTCTCAACCTAACCTAACAGTGACACGCTCTTCATTCTCCCGGTCGACAGAATGCCAAGAATAAAGCCCAGATGCCCAAACGGCGAGAGAGAACCAGAAAGTTAAACCCAAGCTGGGTCCACAGAAAACCAGTCACCACTAAATTCAGGTGCAGAGACACCGAATGCCCAGTAAACACTGCCAATTTAACCCATGCAATCCCAGGCACACAGATGCCAGGTAATGATGTTTAAAAACAACATTACCCTCATAGTTACATGCTTCTCATTATCCTGGTCCATGGGAAAACACAAGCCGAGCTTGATCAACTCCGGCTGGGTCATCTCGGGGAGGGTGTTTAATGATGAAAGACCCGAAACACCCGATGATCCGAGGATGCATTACTGATGATGTGTCCCAGTGCACACCCGGTCCATTGAACCAAGTGGTGTCGGACCATGATAATGAAAGGCATGGGCCAGATTCACCTGGCTTCACCACACAAGCCTAAGCCCCATAGCACCTCATACCTCACCACTCAAAACTCTGCAGCCTTACCTCTCCCAGTCACACATATACATCCACCAGCCCAACACTCAAACCTAATCCTAAAGTCCAAGGGGGCACACACCCCCGCAAACCCTCGGCACATCCCAGTGATCATACCACACCCCCACAAACCCTGGTCACTCCCCGACTAACCCTGGCCACTCCCCCACAAACCTGATTACCTTCGTCAGGAGGGGCAAGATCCAAGAAAGGCAAGTGTTGGACCTGGTTAATGAAGGCGTGGGCCAGATCAAAGTGGCAGGGTCGCGTGAAATTGAATCTCAAGTGAGGAGATCAAAAAGCACAAGAGGGCTGATTTGCCCACTGCCCGCATACTCTCAACCTAACCTAACAGTGACACGCTCTTCATTCTCCCGGTCGACAGAATGCCAAGAATAAAGCCCAGATGCCCAAACGGCGAGAGAGAACCAGAAAGTTAAACCCAAGCTGGGTCCACAGAAAACCAGTCACCACTAAATTCAGGTGCAGAGACACCGAATGCCCAGTAAACACTGCCAATTTAACCCATGCAATCCCAGGCACACAGATGCCAGGTAATGATGTTTAAAAACAACATTTAAAAACAACATTACCCTCATAGTTACATGCTTCTCATTATCCTGGTCCATGGGAAAACACAAGCCGAGCTTGATCAACTCCGGCTGGGTCATCTCGGGGAGGGTGTTTAATGATGAAAGACCCGAAACACCCGATGATCCGAGGATGCATTACTGATGATGTGTCCCAGTGCACACCCGGTCCATTGAACCAAGTGGTGTCGGACCATGATAATGAAAGGCATGGGCCAGATTCACCTGGCTTCACCACACAAGCCTAAGCCCCATAGCACCTCATACCTCACCACTCAAAACTCTGCAGCCTTACCTCTCCCAGTCACACATATACATCCACCAGCCCAACACTCAAACCTAATCCTAAAGTCCAAGGGGGCACACACCCCCGCAAACCCTCGGCACATCCCAGTGATCATACCACACTCCCACAAACCCTAGGCACACCCCGACTAACCCTGGCCACACCCCCACAAACCCAATTACCTTTGTCAGGAGGGGCAAGATCCAAGAAAGGCAAGTGTTGGACCTGGTTAATGAAGTCGTGGGCCAGATCAAAGTGGCAGGGTCGCGTGAAATTGAATCTCAAGTGAGGAGATCAAAAAGCACAAGAGGGCTGATTTGCCCACTGCCCGCATACTCTCAACCTAACCTAACAGTGACACGCTCTTCATTCTCCCGGTCGACAAAATGCCAAGAACAAAGCCCAGATGCCCAAACGGCAAGAGAGAACCAGAAAGTTAAACCCAAGCTGGGTCCACAGAAAACAAGCCACCACTAAACTCAGGTGCAGAGACACCGAATGCCCAGTAAACACTGTCAATTTAACCCATGCATCCCCAGGCATACAGATGCCAGGTAATGATGTTTAAAAACGTCATTACCCTCATAGTTACATGCCTGTCATTATCCTGGTCCATGGGAAAACACAAGCCGAGCTTGATCAACTCCGGCTGGGTCATCTCGGGGAGGGTGTTTAATGATGAAAGACCCGAAACACCCGATGATCCGAGGATGCATTACTGATGATGTGTCCCAGTGCACACCCGGTCCATTGAACCAAGTGGTGTCGGACCACGATAATGAAAGGCATGGGCCAGATTCACCTGGCTTCACCACATGAGCCTATGCGCCACAGCACCTCATACCTCACCACTCCAAACTCTGCAGCCTTACCTATCCCAGTCACACATATACATCCACCAGCCCAACACTCAAACCTAATCCTAAAGTCCAAGGGGGCACACACCCCCGCAAACCCTCGGCACATCCCAGTGATCATACCACACCCCCACAAACCCTGGTCACTCCCCGACTAACCCTGGCCACTCCCCCACAAACCTGATTACCTTCGTCAGGAGGGGCAAGATCCAAGAAAGGCAAGTGTTGGACCTGGTTAATGAAGGCGTGGGCCAGATCAAAGTGGCAGGGTCGCGTGAAATTGAATCTCAAGTGAGGAGATCAAAAAGCACAAGAGGGCTGATTTGCCCACTGCCCGCATACTCTCAACCTAACCTAACAGTGACACGCTCTTCATTCTCCCGGTCGACAGAATGCCAAGAATAAAGCCCAGATGCCCAAACGGCGAGAGAGAACCAGAAAGTTAAACCCAAGCTGGGTCCACAGAAAACCAGTCACCACTAAATTCAGGTGCAGAGACACCGAATGCCCAGTAAACACTGCCAATTTAACCCATGCAATCCCAGGCACACAGATGCCAGGTAATGATGTTTAAAAACAACATTACCCTCATAGTTACATGCTTCTCATTATCCTGGTCCATGGGAAAACACAAGCCGAGCTTGATCAACTCCGGCTGGGTCATCTCGGGGAGGGTGTTTAATGATGAAAGACCCGAAACACCCGATGATCCGAGGATGCATTACTGATGATGTGTCCCAGTGCACACCCGGTCCATTGAACCAAGTGGTGTCGGACCATGATAATGAAAGGCATGGGCCAGATTCACCTGGCTTCACCACACAAGCCTAAGCCCCATAGCACCTCATACCTCACCACTCAAAACTCTGCAGCCTTACCTCTCCCAGTCACACATATACATCCACCAGCCCAACACTCAAACCTAATCCTAAAGTCCAAGGGGGCACACACCCCCGCAAACCCTCGGCACATCCCAGTGATCATACCACACTCCCACAAACCCTAGGCACACCCCGACTAACCCTGGCCACACCCCCACAAACCCAATTACCTTTGTCAGGAGGGGCAAGATCCAAGAAAGGCAAGTGTTGGACCTGGTTAATGAAGTCGTGGGCCAGATCAAAGTGGCAGGGTCGCGTGAAATTGAATCTCAAGTGAGGAGATCAAAAAGCACAAGAGGGCTGATTTGCCCACTGCCCGCATACTCTCAACCTAACCTAACAGTGACACGCTCTTCATTCTCCCGGTCGACAAAATGCCAAGAACAAAGCCCAGATGCCCAAACGGCAAGAGAGAACCAGAAAGTTAAACCCAAGCTGGGTCCACAGAAAACAAGCCACCACTAAACTCAGGTGCAGAGACACCGAATGCCCAGTAAACACTGTCAATTTAACCCATGCATCCCCAGGCATACAGATGCCAGGTAATGATGTTTAAAAACGTCATTACCCTCATAGTTACATGCCTGTCATTATCCTGGTCCATGGGAAAACACAAGCCGAGCTTGATCAACTCCGGCTGGGTCATCTCGGGGAGGGTGTTTAATGATGAAAGACCCGAAACACCCGATGATCCGAGGATGCATTACTGATGATGTGTCCCAGTGCACACCCGGTCCATTGAACCAAGTGGTGTCGGACCACGATAATGAAAGGCATGGGCCAGATTCACCTGGCTTCACCACATGAGCCTATGCGCCACAGCACCTCATACCTCACCACTCCAAACTCTGCAGCCTTACCTATCCCAGTCACACATATACATCCACCAGCCCAACACTCAAACCTAATCCTAAAGTCCAAGGGGGCACACACCCCCACAAACCCTCGGCACATCCCAGTGATCATGCCACACTCCCACAAACCCTAGGCACACCCCGACTAACCCTGGCCACACCCCCACAAACCCAATTACCTTTGTCAGGAGGGGCAAGATCCAAGAAAGGCAAGTGTTGGACCTGGTTAATGAAGGCGTGGGCCAGATCAAAGTGGCAGGGTCGCGTGAAATTGAATCTCAAGTGAGGAGATCAAAGAGCACAAGAGGGCTGATTTGCCCACTGCCCGCATACTCTCAACCTAACCCTAACCCTAACCCTAACCCTAACCCTAACCCTAACCCTAACCCTAACCCTAACCCTAACCCTAACCCTAACCCTAACCCTAACCCTAACCCTAACCCTAACCCCTAACCCTAACCCTAACCCTAACCCTAACCCTAACCCTAACCCTAACCCTAACCCTAACCCTAACCCTAACCCTAACCCTAACCCTAACCCTAACCCTAACCCTAACCCTAACCCTAACCCTAACCCTAACCCTAACCCTAACCCTAACCCTAACCCTAACCCTAACCCTAACCCTAACCCTAACCCTAACCCTAACCCTAACCCTAACCCTAACCCTAACCCTAACCCTAACCCTAACCCTAACCCTAACCCTAACCCTAACCCTAACCCTAACCCTAACCCTAACCCTAACCCTAACCCTAACCCTAACCCTAACCCTAACCCTAACCCTAACCCTAACCCTAACCCCGACTAACCCTGGCCACTCCCCCACAAACCCGATTACCTTTGGCAGGAGGGGCAAGATCCAAGAAAGGCCCCCCACAAACCCTAGGCACACCCCGACTAACCCTGGCCACTCCCCCACAAACCCGATTACCTTTGGCAGGAGGGGCAAGATCCAAGAAAGGCCCCCACAAACCCTAGGCACACCCCGACTAACCCTGGCCACTCCCCCACAAACCCGATTACCTTTGGCAGGAGGGGCAAGATCCAAGAAAGGCCCCCCACAAACCCTAGGCACACCCCGACTAACCCTGGCCACTCCCCCACAAACCCGATTACCTTTGGCAGGAGGGGCAAGATCCAAGAAAGGCCCCCCACAAACCCTAGGCACACCCCGACTAACCCTGGCCACTCCCCCACAAACCCGATTACCTTTGGCAGGAGGGGCAAGATCCAAGAAAGGCCCCCCACAAACCCTAGGCACACCCCGACTAACCCTGGCCACTCCCCCACAAACCCGATTACCTTTGGCAGGAGGGGCAAGATCCAAGAAAGGCAAATGTTGGACCTGGTTAATGAAGGCGTGGGCCAGATCAAAGTGGCAGGGTCGCGTGAAATTGAATCTCAAGTGAGGAGATCAAAAAGCACAAGAGGGCTGATTTGCCCACTGCCCGCATACTCTCAACCTAACCTAACAGTGACACGCTCTTCATTCTCCCGGTCGACAAAATGCCAAGAACAAAGCCCAGATGCCCAAACGGCAACAGAGAACCAGAAAGTTAAACCCAAGCTGGGTCCACAGAAAACAAGCCACCACTAAACTCAGGTGCAGAGACAAAACACTGTCAATTTAACCCATGCATCCCCAGGCATACAGATGCCAGGTAATGATGTTTAAAAACGGCATTACCCTCATAGTTACATGCCTCTCATTATCCTGTTCCATGGGAAAACACAAGCCGAGCTTGATCAACTCCGGCTGGGTCATCTCGGGGAGGGTGTTTAATGATGAAAGACCCGAAACACCCCATGATCCGAGGATGCATTACTGATGATGTGTCCCAGTGCACACCCGGTCCATTGAACCAAGTGGTGTCGGACCATGATAATGAAAGGCATGGGCCAGATTCACCTGGCTTCACCACTAAGCCCCATAGAACCTCATACCTCACCACTCAAAACTCTGCAGCCTTACCTATCCCAGTCACACATATACATCCACCAGCCCAACACTCAAACCTAATCCTAAAGTCCAAGGGGGCACACACCCCCACAAACCCTCGGCACATCCCAGTGATCATGCCACACCCCCACAAACCCTAGGCACACCCCGACTAACCCTGGCCACTCCCCCACAAACCCGATTACCTTTGGCAGGAGGGGCAAGATCCAAGAAAGGCAAATGTTGGACCTGGTTAATGAAGGCGTGGGCCAGATCAAAGTGGCAGGGTCGCGTGAAATTGAATCTCAAGTGAGGAGATCAAAAAGCACAAGAGGGCTGATTTGCCCACTGCCCGCATACTCTCAACCTAACCTAACAGTGACACGCTCTTCATTCTCCCGGTCGACAAAATGCCAAGAACAAAGCCCAGATGCCCAAACGGCAACAGAGAACCAGAAAGTTAAACCCAAGCTGGGTCCACAGAAAACAAGCCACCACTAAACTCAGGTGCAGAGACACCGAATGCCCAGTAAACACTGTCAATTTAACCCATGCATCCCCAGGCATACAGATGCCAGGTAATGATGTTTAAAAACGGCATTACCCTCATAGTTACATGCCTCTCATTATCCTGTTCCATGGGAAAACACAAGCCGAGCTTGATCAACTCCGGCTGGGTCATCTCGGGGAGGGTGTTTAATGATGAAAGACCCGAAACACCCCATGATCCGAGGATGCATTACTGATGATGTGTCCCAGTGCACACCCGGTCCATTGAACCAAGTGGTGTCGGACCATGATAATGAAAGGCATGGGCCAGATTCACCTGGCTTCACCACTAAGCCCCATAGAACCTCATACCTCACCACTCAAAACTCTGCAGCCTTACCTATCCCAGTCACACATATACATCCACCAGCCCAACACTCAAACCTAATCCTAAAGTCCAAGGGGGCACACACCCCCACAAACCCTCGGCACATCCCAGTGATCATGCCACACCCCCACAAACCCTAGGCACACCCCGACTAACCCTGGCCACTCCCCCACAAACCCGATTACCTTTGGCAGGAGGGGCAAGATCCAAGAAAGGCAAATGTTGGACCTGGTTAATGAAGGCGTGGGCCAGATCAAAGTGGCAGGGTCGCGTGAAATTGAATCTCAAGTGAGGAGATCAAAAAGCACAAGAGGGCTGATTTGCCCACTGCCCGCATACTCTCAACCTAACCCTAACCCTAACCCTAACCCTAACCCTAACCCTAACCCTAACCCTAACCCTAACCCTAACCCTAACCCTAACCCTAACCCTAACCCTAACCCTAACCCTAACCCTAACCCTAACCCTAACCCTAACCCTAACCCTAACCCTAACCCTAACCCTAACCCTAATGCGAGGGTCCACAGAGAACCAGTCACCACTGGACTCGGGTGCAGAGACACCGAATGCCCAGTAGACACTGTCAATTTAACCCATGCAATCCCAGGCATACAGATGCCAGGTAATGATGTTTAAAAACAACATTACCCTCTTAGTTACATGTCTCTCATTATCCTGGTCCATGGGAAAACACAAGCCGAGCTTGATCAACTCCGGCTGGGTCATCTCGGGGAGGGTGTTTAATGATGAAAGACCCGAAACACCCCATGATCCGAGGATGCATTACTGATGATGTGTCCCAGTGCACACCCGGTTCACTGAACCAAGTGGTGTCGGACCACGGTAATGAAAGGCATGGGCCAGATTCACCTGGCTTCACCACTAAGCCCCATAGAACCTCATACCTCACCACTCAAAACTCTGCAGCCTTACCTATCCCAGTCACACATATACATCCACCAGCCCAACACTCAAACCTAATCCTAAAGTCCAAGGGGGCACTCACCCCCACAAACCCTCGGCACATCCCAGAGATCATCCCACACCCCCACAAACCCTAGGCACACCCCGACTAACCCTGGCCACTCCCCCACAAACACGATTACCTTTGTCAGGAGGGGCAAGATCCAAGAAAGGCAAGTGTTGGACCTGGTTAATGAAGGCGTGGGCCAGATCAAAGTGGCAGGGTCGCGTGAAATTGAATCTCAAGTGAGGAGATCAAAAAGCACAAGAGGGCTGATTTGCCCACTGCCCGCATACTCTCAACCTAACCCTAACCCTAACCCTAACCCTAACCCTAACCCTAACCCTAACCCTAACCCTAACCCTAACCCTAACCCTAACCCTAACCCTAACCCTAACCCTAACCCTAACCCTAACCCTAACCCTAACCCTAACCCTAACCCTAACCCTAACCCTAACCCTAACCCTAACCCTAACCCTAACCCTAACCCTAACCCTAACCCTAACCCTAACCCTAACCCTAACCCTAACCCTAACCCTAACCCTAACCCTAACCCTAACCCTAACCCTAACCCTAACCCTAACCCTAACCCTAACCCTAACCCTAACCCTAACCCTAACCCTAACCCCAAATAACCCAAACCACACCACACAAAAGGGCTTATATAATAATCCTTTGCCCTACCACTAAACCTAACACCTCCAACCCTGCCACACACCCCCACAAACCCAAACCCTCACCCCATCAAAGGGCCAGATTCACTCGGATCACCAGCAGTTAGCCTCCTATTTCAGCCCTCACATGGCCCTACCCTGAAACCTAACATCTTCACACCCCATAAACATGGGTCCTCTTCTCGCCAGAGGACTAAACTCACCCCACACCACCAGTTATACCTCCCGCTGCCCAGCAGGCCCCCCCCAACCCTACCCCCCAAACCTAATCCTATATTCCAGAGGACCACACACCCCAACTAAACCCTAACCCTAACCCTAATTTCCAATGGACCGCGCACCCCAACTAAACCGGACAGCACCCCAAATAACCCAAACCACACCACACTAAGGGGCTTATATAATAGTCCTTTGCCCTACCACTAAACCTTACACCTCCAACCCTGCTACACACATACTTGCCTTCTAACCCCAGCCCTGGCCCTAACCCTAACCCTAATTTCCAAGGGATCGGTCACCCCAACTAAACCAGACAGCACCCCAAATAACCCAAACCACACCACACTAAGGGGCTTATATAATAGTCCTTTGCCCTACCACTAAACCTAACACCTCCAACCCTGCTACACACCCCCATAAACCCAAACCCTCACCCCATCAAGGGGCCAAATTTACCCAGTATCACCAGCAGTTAGGCTCCGATTTCAGCCCTCCCCCCTACGGCAAGGGCTACCAAACACCCCCCCCCCCCCCGCAATACCATTTGCCATCCCACCCCACCGCCGTGAACACTCAACCCCCATTGCCTAACTGTACCCCGGGGCATGTCCCTCCCCACACACCCCTCAATTAGCTACTGCACAGCCCCCAGATCACAGCACCCAGTCCCTATAAGAAAGTCCCCAAACCCAAAACACTATCCATAGGCAAGAACTCCACCATTTCAACTTAAACTCCAGAATGGAGGTTAAAGAGAAGGAAGATCCCAATAAAGGCAAGTCGGGGACCGAGATGATGACAACGTGGGCCAAAAACAAAGTGGCAGGGTGAAGTGATACTGCATCTCCAGTAAGAGATCCACAAACGCTAGAGGGATATTTTGCCCACTGCCCGCATACTCGCATCCTAACCCTAACCCTAACCCTAACCCTAACCCTAACCCTAACCCTAACCCTAACCCTAACCCTAACCCTAACCCTAACCCTAACCCTAACCCTAACCCTAACCCTAACCCTAACCCTAACCCTAACCCTAACCCTAACCCTAACCCTAACCCTAACCCTAAACCCTAACCCTAACCCTAACCCTAACCCTAACCCTAACCCTAACCCTAACCCTAACCCTAACCCTAACCCTAACCCTAACCCTAACCCTAACCCTAACCCTAACCCTAACCCTAACCCTAACCCTAACCCTAACCCTAACCCTAACCCTAACCCTAACCCTAACCCTAACCCTAACCCTAACCCTAACCCTAAACCCTAAACCCTAAACCCTAACCCTAACCCTAACCCTAACCCTAACCCTAACCCTAACCCTAACCCTAACCCTAACCCTAACCCTAACCCTAACCCTAACCCTAACCCTAACCCTAACCCTAACCCTAACCCTAACCCTAACCCTAACCCTAACCCTAACCCTAACCCTAACCCTAACCCTAACCCTAACCCTAACCCTAACCCTAACCCTAACCCTAACCCTAACCCTAACCCTAACCCTAACCCTAACCCTAACCCTAACCCTAACCCTAACCCTAACCCTAACCCTAACCCTAACCCTAACCCTAATGCGAGGGTCCACAGAGAACCAGTCACCACTGGACTCGGGTGCAGAGACACCGAATGCCCAGTAGACACTGTCAATTTAACCCATGCAATCCCAGGCATACAGATGCCAGGTAATGATGTTTAAAAACAACATTACCCTCTTAGTTACATGTCTCTCATTATCCTGGTCCATGGGAAAACACAAGCCGAGCTTGATCAACTCCGGCTGGGTCATCTCGGGGAGGGTGTTTAATGATGAAAGACCCGAAACACCCCATGATCCGAGGATGCATTACTGATGATGTGTCCCAGTGCACACCCGGTTCACTGAACCAAGTGGTGTCGGACCACGGTAATGAAAGGCATGGGCCAGATTCACCTGGCTTCACCACTAAGCCCCATAGAACCTCATACCTCACCACTCAAAACTCTGCAGCCTTACCTATCCCAGTCACACATATACATCCACCAGCCCAACACTCAAACCTAATCCTAAAGTCCAAGGGGGCACTCACCCCCACAAACCCTCGGCACATCCCAGAGATCATCCCACACCCCCACAAACCCTAGGCACACCCCGACTAACCCTGGCCACTCCCCCACAAACACGATTACCTTTGTCAGGAGGGGCAAGATCCAAGAAAGGCAAGTGTTGGACCTGGTTAATGAAGGCGTGGGCCAGATCAAAGTGGCAGGGTCGCGTGAAATTGAATCTCAAGTGAGGAGATCAAAAAGCACAAGAGGGCTGATTTGCCCACTGCCCGCATACTCTCAACCTAACCCTAACCCTAACCCTAACCCTAACCCTAACCCTAACCCTAACCCTAACCCTAACCCTAACCCTAACCCTAACCCTAACCCTAACCCTAACCCTAACCCTAACCCTAACCCTAACCCTAACCCTAACCCTAACCCTAACCCTAACCCTAATGCCCCTAACCCTAATGCCCCTAACCCTAACCCTAACCCTAACCCTAACCCTAACCCTAACCCTAACCCTAACCCTAACCCTAACCCTAACCCTAACCCTAACCCCTAACCCTAACCCTAACCCTAACCCTAACCCTAACCCTAACCCTAACCCTAACCCTAACCCTAACCCTAACCCTAACCCTAACCCTAACCCTAACCCTAACCCTAACCCCTAACCCTAACCCTAACCCTAACCCTAACCCTAACCCTAACCCTAACCCTAACCCTAACCCTAACCCTAACCCTAACCCTAACCCTAACCCTAACCCTAACCCTAACCCTAACCCTAACCCCTAACCCTAACCCTAACCCTAACCCTAACCCTAACCCTAACGCGAACCCTAACCCTAACCCTAACCCTAACCCTAACCCTAACCCTAACCCTAACCCTAACCCTAACCCTAACCCTAACCCTAACCCTAACCCTAACCCTAACCCTAACCCTAACCCTAACCCTAACCCTAACCCTAACCCTAACCCTAACCCTAACCCTAACCCTAACCCTAACCCTAACCCTAACCCTAACCCTAACCCTAACCCTAACCCTAACCCTAACCCTAACCCTAACCCTAACCCTAACCCTAACCCTAACCCTCTCTCAACCTAACCCTAACCCTAACCCTAACCCTAACCCTAACCCCTCTAACCCTAACCCCTCTAACCCTAACCCTAACCCTAACCCTAACCCTAACCCTAACCCTAACCCTAACCCCTAACCCTAACCCTAACCCTAACCCTAACCCTAACCCTAACCCTAACCCTAACCCTAACCCTAACCCTAACCCTAACCCTAACCCTAACCCTAACCCTAACCCTAACCCTAACCCTAACCCTAACCCCTAACCCTAACCCCTAACCCTAACCCCTAACCCTAACCCCTAACCCTAACCCTAACCCTAACCCTAACCCTAACCCTAACCCTAACCCTAACCCTAACCCTAACCCTAACCCTAACCCCTAACCCTAACCCTAACCCTAACCCTAACCCTAACCCTAACCCTAACCCTAACCCTAACCCTAACCCTAACCCTAACCCTAACCCTAACCCTAACCCTAACCCTAACCCTAACCCTAACCCTAACCCTAACCCTAACCCTAACCCCTAACCCTAACCCTAACCCTAACCCTAACCCTAACCCTAACCCTAACCCCTAACCCTAACCCTAACCCTAACCCTAACCCTAACCCTAACCCTAACCCTAACCCTAACCCTAACCCTAACCCTAACCCTAACCCTAACCCTAACCCCTAACCCTAACCCTAACCCTAACCCTAACCCTAACCCTAACCCTAACCCTAACCCTAACCCTAACCCTAACCCTAACCCTAACCCTAACCCTAACCCTAACCCTAACCCTAACCCTAACCCTAACCCTAACCCTAACCCTAACCCTAACCCTAACCCTAACCCTAACCCTAACCCTAACCCTAACCCTAACCCTAACCCTAACCCTAACCCTAACCCTAAACCTAATCCTAAAGTCCAAGGGGGCACACACCCCCACAAACCCTCGGCACATCCCAGAGATCATGCCACACCCCCACAAACCCTAGGCACACCCCGATTAACCCTGGCCACTCCCCCACAAACCCGATTACCTTTGTCAGGAGGGGCAAGATCCAAGAAAGGCAAGTGTTGGACCTGGTTAATGAAGGCGTGGGCCAGATCAAAGTGGCAGGGTCGCGTGAAATTGAATCTCAAGTGAGGAGATCAAAAAGCACAAGAGGGCTGATTTGCCCACTGCCCGCATACTCTCAACCTAACCTAACAGTGACACGCTCTTCATTCTCCCGGTCGACAAAATGCCAAGAACAAAGCCCAGATGCCCAAACGGCAAGAGAGAACCAGAAAGTTAAACCCAAGCTGGGTCCACAGAAAACCAGTGACCACTAAACTCAGGGGCAGAGACACCGAATGCCCAGTAAACACTGTCAATTTATCCCATGCAATCCCAGGCATACAGATGCCAGGTAATGATGTTTAAAAACAACATTACCCTCATAGTTACATGCCTCTCATT